>NW_027125157.1:0-200000 GCF_022059095.1 Trypanosoma melophagium | reverse complement strand
TTTTTTTTTTTTTTTCTATACATTTTTAGAGGGGCTTTTTTTTTTTTTTTCCTTTTTTTTTTTTTTTTTTTTCTATGACATCCAACGTCTGTGTAAAATTAGAGACAATTACAAGTTTATCGCGATCTCCATTGCTGCGTAACTCGTCTAGCATAAGAGATACAAAATACATTTTGCTTCCAGCAGCTTCAGAAAGTGTTCCCTTTTTATAACCTTTTGGAAGAACTGATTTTGGTATGCCACGATCACCTGATTCTTCCTTATTTGAGTGTATCACTGCTTCGTGGAAAAGGTCCATATGGTTGCACAACTTGCGCATTGCAGATATGAGCACAAGTGGTGTACAATGTGAGTCTTCTATAAGAGAAGATAGTTTTTCGTATGCCATGCGCTGCAGTGAACCAAGTTTTACAAAGACTGTTATGTCTACTTTGGGTGGTAAATAAGACTCATTAATTGACTGTGTACGACGAAGAATAAAACGTTGTGTTAGATTAGAAAGATAGTGTGCCCGTTCTGCACCAAGTGCTCGTAGATGTTCAGGACAATCAGGGTCACGACCTTGCATAACAGGTTCTTCAAAAACACGTGCAAAAACATCACGGCTACCTAATATTCCAGGATTAACAAAACCCACCATGGCATGAAATTCTGAGAGATCATTTTGAATAGGAGTACCACTAAGAATAATACGATTTTTCGTTGGAAGCAAATCAACAGCTTTTGTTGTTTTTACTTCAGCATTCTTTAGACGGTGTCCTTCATCGCATACTACTAGTTCAACAGATCTCAAGGTTGAAATACGCTTAATATATTTGCGTAGTTGATCATAAGAAATAACCAAGACATCACCATCACCGTCAAAACGTGAAATTATACGATCTCCTTTTGGTGTAGATTCGGAAATAGCAAAATATTTTACAGCACCCACACCAAGCCATTTGTCGAACTCATTACACCAATTTTTTACAAGAGAAGAAGGAGTAACAACAAGACACTTGCGAGCTGTTGGAACCCCATGTTTTCCTTGACGTATACAAGTATAAATAGTCGCAACTGTTTGAATAGTTTTACCAAGACCCATCTCATCTGCAAGAATGGCACCATGATAACCTGGCATCCTTTCACCTGTAATACAATCAAAAAGAAACTTTACACCTGCCCGTTGATGTGGCCGAAGTTTGTCACCAATTATAGGATCAACCACAACAGAGACGATGGGACGTCCATTAGAGTCACGCTTATAGTCAGCACGAAAGAGTGTTACTGCACCTTCACGATCAGGATCATGCAATGGTTGCAACTCAGCCCTTACTCCACCTGCTCCAACCTTTGGACGACCAGCAACAGGAACTGTGAATCCTGTCTGTCCATCTAGTGGCCGTTTCCTAAAAATTGGCTGTGCAAACATAGAACCAAGTAATCCTTTACCAAAAGACATTTTAGGCTTTACGAGATGTGAACCTGAAGCAGCTTCAGCTTCAGCCTTTGCTTTTTGTTTCTCTTCTTTTTTTCGAAGCTGATGTTCTGCGCTAAGAAAGAATTCTCCACTTCGGAAAGATTCTTCCTTTAATGCTGTGATGAGAAGTACGGTTTTTGTACCAACTTTAAGGGTAGTACCTGCTTTGGCATTCGCAGCTTCTTCTTCTTTTATAGGATATCCAGGATCTGATCGGTTTCCATGTTGTCGTCCAGCACGATCATACATCATTACACCAAGCAACTCCATATTAATGATAACAATACCAGTAGACTCATGTCGAGTAGCCGCATCAGTTTCCACTTGAAAGTAAATGCAACCATTAGGACTAACAGGGTAGCGTCCGACTATTTGACTCTTTTCTGCTGGTTCCTCATTCTCTAATCCTTCTGTCTTTTCTTCAGATATATCTTGCCTTTCCTGTGTAGTGGTAGTATTAGTAATAGTAGCTCCTTCTGTTTGAAAACTATTAATACTTAAGGCAGTTTTAACTACAGCGGCACCAACATTATCACCATCATCATCATTATCATTATAATCTCCATTTTCTTTAGCACCTTCAGTACGAGCAGCAGGTCTCTCTCTTACAGGCTGGTGATACTCAATGTGTGCCCTCTTAGCAAGACGGGCCGCCATAATATCATCTTGTGTGATACCTCTGCTCTCTGGATATAATACGGTACGCTCCCGCCGCTGGGATTGTGTTCTAGACGACACTGCGGTACTCTGCGTAGAACTTTCTGTGCACAAAGTTGCCGGAACACGAAATCCCGCTGGTAACCCTCCGGAACCCCCAGAACGACGAAAGAGAGGCATACACTCCTTATATATTTTTTCTTTTTTTTTTCGTGTGTATGTATGTATATGTGTATTCGAAAGCACACCTATATTGGGGAAAAACGCAACGAAAAAAAAAAAAAAGGAAAAGGGGGTAAAAGAAAGAAATAAAGAAAAAAAAGTTTCGATACTCCATCTTGGATGGGGCGCAGTTCCATTACCTCATCCTACATGAATGGAAAATCTGAAAAGGAAAAAATAAAAAAAAAAGAAGGTAATGTAGACTATCACACTCCATATAAACAAAAACTCAAATGCGATATCCTTAGACTCGGTAGAGGAAAAACACTATAAAAATACAACTACATTGAATCATTCCCCATAAGAAAAGTGATTGTCACAGCAACTCCTTAAGTTCGAGAACCCTGGTTTTTCTTTTAAAAAAAGAAAAGAAGTTATGTTGAAGTAAGAAAAATAAATAACAAATGATAGTCTGTGACTAATGAAATAAAAAAAAAATTCATAGTGGTACAGGGTCAGAGAAAAAGGCATACAAACACAGACAAAACAAAGGAAAAATCAATGAAAAAAAAGTACCTAAATAATACCTTTATGAACAGCATATGGGTATATATTTCCTGCATACTAATATATCTATATTTATATACATCAAAATATCTTTCGTCTAACAAAATATGGTAGCCAGGAAACAAAGGGAAAACGAAATTTTTTTGTTTTCTAATTTCACTATTGGAAGGGGAAAAACATTATTACTATATTTTCACTAGATTAAAAAAAAAAGTGGGGGAAAAAAAAATACTACAACTCTTAAAAAGTAAAAAAAAAATGAAAGAGTTTAGTTACCACCCCACTCCATTCTTTTACCCCATTGTGGTTGTGTGGACATGTAGTCCCACTGCTCCATTGTTGGCTTTGTACCAACACCGACAGTGGTGCTTCCAACACGATCTATTACTTGTACAGTAGCAGAAGAAATGCCATATGAAACTTGTTTGGCTTCTTGGCGAAGTCGGTTAAGAAGTCCGCTACCTTTTGACAAAATTTTGCGTTCTTGAAGTTTTTCAACTGCCTCCATTGCAGATCGCAAAAGACTTAGTGGTCTATGATTTTCAGAGATATTGGGATCTGTAACTGCAGTAGGAACTCTTTCTCGCCCCGTTTCTATTTTTAATTCTATATTCTTTTTTTTATCATTAAAAGGACGAATATGAACTTCGTGATGATGAAACACTGCTCCTGAGAGAAGTTGAGCCAATTCAACACCATTACTATCTTCAAATTCAACTATAGCACTTTGACCTGTTTCACTCATTGGATCTGCACTTATTACAACCGAACGAACTGTACCACAGTACATCATAAATTCCTCCACATCTCTAGCAGTGGCATCTGTAGATATACCATATAATTTGACGAAATTAGTTGTAGACATAAAGCCTAAGTCAATGTATGACACCAGAATTATTGTTCCTTTTTCTAAATTATTTGTATTCCCTTACTATTTTCTGTCAAGAAGGTACACTATTTAAACAATTTAAACAGTTAAATTCTTCTTTTTTTTTAATTATAGTATTACCCCCACCCACAAAAAAAAAAAAAAAAATACAAAGAAATATAAAAATACATTATATTAAAAATTAAATGAAAAACACATTAGAAACAAAAAAAAGGGTTAATCTCAGGGCCAATTACAATATCCTGATCCTATTTTTCCTTTTCTTTGTTTTGTTTTCCTTTGTTAGAGAATCAGGGAAGGAAGGGAGTTGGTTTTCTTCTTTTTTTTTTTGGTTTTTCTCTCTCATGGAATAATCGAGGGAGAAACAAAACAGTGAAGAAAAAACCGTCACCAGCAGGATTCGAACCTGCGCGCGAGATCGCAACTGATTTCTAGTCAGTCCCCGTAACCACTTGGGTATGGTGACCACGCCGTGAGTAGGGATGAAAGAAAATGGAGAAAAATATAATAAAACATCCATTTTTATTTTTTACTTCTCTCTACGCCTCTGCGGTCCTGGAAGTACTGGTTGTGTTGCTGTCAGCGGTAATATTTTCCTTCGCTTTTCCTCGCTTCTTACGCAGTGCCTTCTCCAACTCCCGTCGCCGGCGTAGAAGGTTTACAAGTGTTCTAATATGTTGTTCTAACACACGACGGTCATTTCCGGTTTCTTTTACTCCTGTTGTTGTTGTTGCTGTTGATGGGGGCCGAGTGGTGGTGGTGGTGAGGGCTTCCAGTGCGAGACGGAGGGTTTCATTCTTTTTGGCAAAGTCATACTGAGCGAGTCGATAACTGACATCCTCAAAACGTCGCCCCATCTCTTTTTGTTCTCGCTCCCACTCACGTCGTTGAACTTGAAGTTCATGAATCTCAGCACGGGCATGGTGTAAGTCTTCCTCTAGCTCTTCTACTCTCTTTTTTAACGTACTACAGCGTGTTTCTAGAATATCTATTTCCTCATCTTTTAATACAGGATCTATTGCGGCTGCTGCTGCCTTCTGCGCAGCTATCTCTGGAGTTGGAAACGATTTAATAATATCAAGTGCACGAGCCACTGTCTCGTCTGTAAGACCAATCTCTGTCTCCGTTTTTAAAAAATGACCATGCATACGTTCGTCAACGTCAAGTTGCATGTCATCAATTGAAAACCACCGTCCACCAATAGCTTCAGGGTAGTCATGAATATGTGTATTAATCCATCGTTTTATTTCATCCACACGATCACGTACAAGCCGCTGCTCTGATAAATCATCAGCATAGTAGGTAACTTGAGTCACTTTGGGAGTTCCGTTAGGTGTACCACCAGTTACTGGCGGTAAATGATCTCCAACTACTTTTTCAAAGAATCTATTTAAACGTTTAACTTGTTCAGGAAAATTTCTCCATGTAGAAGAGAGAATGATTGTCACCTTATTGGCTCCACCACAACCGTCAACGATTTGTTGCAATAAGCGTACACTCTGTTCCGACAAGTCACCTCCACCAAAAGTAAAACGAGGTACCGGAAGAAGTACACCATCAATGTCTAAAAAGATGACAACACGGTCACATTTTGACATTTCCCTGCCAACACCTACACCCACAGGAAGAAAAACTAAATTTACCCCACTCAAAAAAAAAAAAAAAAAAATGGAGAACAAAGAAAAATAAAGGCAAAGAGTAAATAAAAGAAGGCAAAAACAAAAAAAAAACTGAATAGAGTATAGTTAATGTTCATCAATAATATTTTGATGACCCTTGTCTTTTTTTCTTGTTGGAAAGTTTAACAATGCTGAGGGGGAATAAAGTTGGCTATTTTCAACAAATTATGCATTGCGTCCACAGAATAATGGTAACGGCATATATATATATATATATATATATATATATATTTCTAAATAAATATACTACCACATGCCTCCCCCCTTTTGTTCTGTTTATTGGTTCCTCTTGTTCTACACCGACTTGTTCTGTACATTCTGCATAATGCTATCATGTACAGACAGTGAGAAAAGGAAAAAAAAAAAGGAATAAAAAAAACGGATCACGAAGACAATCTAAACGAAAAAAGAGAGAAAAAAACACCGACATACGGTCATATCTTCCTTAAAGGAAAACAAAAAAAAATCAATCAAGTAACATTTTAACCCAAAGTAAAAAGGAAGAAAAAAATATATTTCCCTATAATTTTTTTTTCATTGTCGTTGTTGTTCTTATCAACTTTACAAAGTACTACAGAAAATGTGACGAGGAGATTTTGTGAAAAACAAACAAACAAGATAATAGGAAAAAACATATTTCCTCTCGTTTTTTTTTCTTAAGCTCCTTCTTTCTTTAATACCCCTTCCTACCTTCATATCTATCTAGAGACCTATCTATACTTCTTTTTCTCAATTTCTAATTGCATCTATCGTTACCGGAGACCCACAATATCAAGCAAATCTTCATCCCTTGGTGAACGCCTTGGTGTACGTTTACGGGAGACAGGCCGTACCACCATATAAGCAGAAAGCCTATCACGATTATTTTGGTTATTTAAGGAATTTCGTGTTCCAGAAGTACCAGCAACATTTCCAGACTCTCCTCTTACACTAGTGAGACATTGCCCAAGTGGTTTTTCTCTGCCTCTACCTCCGCCGTTATTGTGGATATGCTTAATACTGGTAGCACCATTGGATTTTCCGTTAACAGAGGCAGAGTAACTGCGACCTGTACGAGGACGTGGGGGAACTTCTTTATTTCGCAGCAACGATATTCCCTTTTCGCCCCGAATACAATAAGAAGGTTTTTTTCCACGTTGTCTTTTTGCATATACTTTTGGAATTGTCACGACAAAGAGTTCAATCATACCCCGAATACACATATCTCGCTGCATACAGAGAATACGACGTCCATAAAATTCCAATGACTGCGTCATTGGAATGGCTACCATTTGTGTATATAGTAGATCAAATGCAGTATCCAATAACCTCGCTTTATATGCATTAATTTCTTCATCATAGTAATTTAAAAGAAAATGGTCAAGGTCTAAAATACAACTATTTAAAGATTGAGAATGAACTTCTTCCAGAGACACCATAGAGTCTGAAATACCTTCTCGACTAGATGACCGTATTTCTTCCATTTTGCGTAAGTGGACCTCTAGAAATATCTTGTGAAAATCCATCAGTTCATATTCTTTAGAAACTTCAATATCACCTTTTTTAAACTCTATTCCTCCTCGTCTTGCATTAGCAACTGCAAGAGCACCGTCCAAAGGTGTAGAAAAAGGAGGACATGGTTCGTAATCACCCAATTGTAGAATGACATCTTCTTCATTAATTGCAGATATGCCACTGATATCCACAGTATCTGTTTGATTACCAGATTCTTCCGATGCAGAGGATTTAAAAATGTCTTTTTTTTCATCTCCCTTTTCCTTATTGGGTTCAATAATGTTATCTGCAACATCATCAGCGCGTTCTGCTTCTGTCGAACGAGGAAGTTCCACATCCTGTGATACAATTTTTGGCGTAGAAGGTTGTATACCTTTACTAGGTCTTGCTGAACCACTAGTTAAACTTGTAACGTCCATTTTTTTTTCTGGATACATCATTCTTCCGTTCCTGCCTATATTTATATTCTCGTTTAAATCTTTGCCTGTATCCGGATTATTCTTTTTTTTACTTGGTAGAATCTCAACCGTTACAAGACCACATGTATTTGACACCTCATAGCATCCTGAGTGCGTACATTCTAAATTTTTCCCTTCTGTACCCTTTCTGCTAAGTAAAGAAGATTCTGCAACCGTTTTATCTTCCACTGGCCGTCGGAATGGAGCTGATGTTTGATGTTTCTTCTTTTGCTCAGGAGTAGACGGTAGAGCGTGTAGACTTTTAAGAAAAAGAAAATTTTGCAAAAATTTCCGAGGGCGTAATTTCTTTTCCGGTGTAATTATTTGTTCATCAGCATTTAAAGAATTACCCACATCTCCCATTTCCTTATCCTCATTATATGCTGAAGTTTGACCATTTTTCTCCGGTGTATGAGAACTGTTTTCTGATAGTACGGTTATTGCTGGAGGTGGGGTAATGCTAACCGACATCATCACACGCGGCTGGGAACGAATATTAATAAAACTGCGGGGTTCTGTGGGTTTCTCTCGTGTGTTTACAGTGGTGGAAACGGCATTTGTGATATCGGCAAAAGGCATCGGACGTTGTACAGAAGTTTCATTAATAGAATTCCGTACCACGTTTTGTGGTGGGTGCGTCATAAGTATTTCTCAGATGTGTGCAAAGATTGCAATTCTAAATCTAAAAATATGACTGATTAATAGGAATAAAGGTAGATAAAGATGATGAGAGGCTTACAGAATAAACAGAAAGGAAAGAAAAAAAAAGAAAGAAAAAAAGAATGAATGAAGTAAAAAACTGATGGAATAGGGAAAAAACAGAGCCCGGTAAACAGAAAAAGCTTAGTTCTCCAGGGAATACAGGGATAATGGTGATCGACATGAATAGATACGATTTGTGTATATGAATTTTTTTTTTTTGCGCTTTCGTTCTTTCATTCTTCGTTACAGAGAAATGCACACACATACACACACACACACACACACACACACACACACACACACACACACACACACGAAAAACAACAACAGCAACAAAAGAACGAAACAAATACAACAGCAATAAGAACAAAAAGGGCAACATCATAACACCTCCTCGTACCAAGGCTTTAGAAGTCCATAGGCAAATTATACGAAGGTAATATATATATGTAAATATCTTCTGCAATGATTAGAAGCAAATACAGGATAAAATCCTTCGTCGTGATAGTGAAGTAACACTCCTTTTCTCTCTCTCTCTCTCTCTCTCTCTCTCTCTCTTATATATATATATATATATATATATATATATATAGCTCATGTAGTTCATGCGGAGAAATCAAAAAAAAAAAAAAATAAGAAATGCCTTTCTTTTTTTTTTCCTTTTCTTTGTTGCATCATCATCACATCTTCAGTGGTTTTCTTCTCGTCCTTACTTTTTGTCTTTTTCTACTCTTTAAATGTATACACAGTGTACTCATTTCATACCCTGCAACTGTTTCATCATCCCCTGCAGACCACCCAGTCCACCAAGCTGCCGCAGCATATTTGGATTAAGTGCCTTTGCCAGCTGCGTCATCTGCTGCTGTCCCATTCGCCCCGACAGCATACTACCAGGGTCCTGCGTCATGGCCTTAAAGTTGACCTTCCCCATGCGCTTCACCACCTCCTCGAATTTGGCGTAACTGTTAATTAGATGGTGCACCTCCAGGATGGAGTGGCCGCTGCCGCGGGCGATGCGGTGGACGCGGGCGGGCGTCATCATCTTCTTCACGCGGCCGTCATCCAACTCCGCGGCGGTCATGCTGTCCATGATGTGAATAAAGGCTTTCAGTGTGACGTCGCCGAGTTCGCCAGCGGCCCCGCCAAGTGCCGACATGCCGGGAATCATATCCATAATTTTACTGACCGATCCCATCTTTAGTACATTCTGTAAGTGTTCATACATGTCCCGCATTGTGAATTGTCCATCTTGGAAGCGTTTGTAGAGTTCACTATCGGCATTTATATTGGCATCCTTCATGGTGTCCATTAACGCCCGCATGTCACCCATGCCAAGCATACGACTAACAAAACTTTCAGGTTGAAATAACTCAAAGTCATCAAAGTGTTCACCAGTGCCAATAAATACAATTGGACTTTTTGTCATGGCAACAGCAGCCAGTGCCCCACCTCCCTTAGCTTGTCCATCCAACTTTGTCACAATAACAGAACCAACAGGTACTTTCTCTTTAAACTGACGCGCTTGTTCTTGAATTCCCTGTCCATCGGTGGCACTCATAACAAATACCACATCATTTGGTTTTATCGTCTCTTGTACTTGTTTCATTTCATCAAAAAGGGCAGACTCCTGTTTATGACGACCACTGGTGTCAACAATAATGAGATCATACTTTTCCTTTAAAAGTTCTGTTACACCCTCCTTCGCAATAATAACAGGATCGGCTTCTGTAAGAGAACCATAAAAACGAATTTTAGCTTTTGTTGCATTTTGTCGTAGTTGATCATAGGCACCAGCACGAAACGTATCAGCACAAACGAGTGCCGTTTTAAATCCTTTACGTTGAAAGTACGCCGCATACTTTGTACACGAAGTTGTCTTTCCAGATCCCTGAAGACCAACAAACATCACAATATTTGTCTTTCCTTTTACCGGTACAAAAGGTTTTACACCGGGATCAAGAATCTTCTTAATACCATTAAATACGGCAGTTTGCAACATTTTGCGTTTGTTTAACCCGGCAGCTTCTGATGTGATGGCAACTTCCGCACGAATAGTTTGCTGTAGTTCTTTTACCATTTTTACGTTCACATCTGCCTGCAGTAAAGCCCGGGCAACATCATTTAATAATTCCTTCACATCTTCTTCACCAAGAAGCGACTTGGACGACATCTTTGAGATCGCCGCCCCGATCTTTTGACCGAGTTCTGCCAAGACCATCTTTAATTAGAGAATGTTTTCTTGTTGTTGATATTCTTCCTTTTTTTATTAATATTGATTTGTTCCTTTGTTTTTAATAGTGGCCCCTATGCTACTCACACTTCACTGTATCACTTGCTAATGTCCTTTTCTTCTCTCGGTATTTTTTTTTTCACTCTCTTTATTTATTTTTTTTTGGGGGGTGGGGTCGTTTCTTGTGATAATTATGAGACGGCTATTTTTCCTTCACTCGCCGTGCTGCGTCCATTCATAAAACAAAAATACACATGTATATATATATATATATATATATATATATCAGAAAAAGAAAAGAGAAAAACAAAGAAATAAGAAATAACAAAGAAAAGTATATACTACACAGAAACAATTGTAATGCTCTTATATCTTTAATTCTTTTCTCTTATTTCTAAAAGATGTAACCTTCAAAGTTGTTTACTTTCGTATTTCAATTTTTTTTTGATTAAAACACTATTCGTCTCTTTGTCGACATCGTATCCTATATATATATATATATATATATATATATATATATATATATATGGTTCTCTTAAACTCCGAATTATCCTCCTGCATTCAAAAAAAAAAAAAAAATGGTGTGTGTGTGTGTACTACTCTCTTATTTATGCTTCTGTGTTTTCTTCTCCTGTTCATACTTTGTGAAATTGATATTTGTAATGATACCCACTTGATTTAACTTTTCTAGACAGTTTCGCATACACTTATACTCTGGACCGTAAAAGTTATTAAACCAATATTGTGAAACACAACGTTCTTGACACGTCATACTGTTCGTAAAGTTCATTCGATCCTCCTGCATTTGTTTTAGTACTTCAAACTCCTCATTCCACGCAGGTGTGATGTGGGTCATTGCTTATAAATCAATGTGAAATGAATGATTAAACTAATGCTATTTATACCCCACCTTCCTTGAGGGTTATTATTATTATTATTATTATTATTATTATTATTATTATTATTAGTGTTATTATGGCCTCTAAGAAGCAGAGAAAGATACTAATAATAACAATAGTAATAAAAAAAAATAAAAGAAACGTTTAATAACATTCGTTCAATAAATAAAGGTAATAAAGAATAACATCCAAATATACAGAGGAGAGAAAGAAACAAACGAAAAAAAAAAGAAATAAAACCACGTTAAAAAACAAACAAAAAGCGATAAAGCCAACTCCACCACTTACTCGTAAAATAAATAAATAATATATATGCTTATTTTGTTTTTAAGAACCAGTAATAGTAATCATAGCTTACTTACATACGAAATGGTTAAGAAAAGAAACTCATGACTGTGCATCATCTCTTTTTCTTTTTTCAAAGCGTGTAATAAAATCCCTGACAAACGACAATACTCCGTACTTATTCTTGCCATTATGCTGCCCATTCCCTCTTATTGAGATTTCAACATCCTCTTCATCTTCCTCTTCTTCAAAGTATAACTGAAGTTCCGTCACTATTGGCATTGTTTCGACTGCTGGACGCACCCACTCATGCACAAAGAAACCATCTGCCTTTGTGTAACTCCCACTGCAGTGTGAATTATACACACGTGCATCGCCAACCCCACAACTTGGGGATCGTGATTTAAATAGACACGCATCAATTCCCGTTAATTTACGCAGAAGCAACTCGTCTGCGATAATTGGATGCCGACGTGTGAGTCGTTCCCGCAGTTCATTCCCCCGCCCCATGATGTCTCTTGTCACTTTACCATATATATAACACTGTTGTTGTTTTTCTTTTTCTTCCTCTTCTTCTTTTCCATCTTTTTTCTCTTGTATGAGTCGAATGGGTGGACGCGGTGTGGGCATGTTGAGAATATCCATTTCAGGACAAATGGGAATACACGTGAGAAGTGCGTGTTCACTCGCCAAACAATTTAAAATAAACGCGGCGGGGCTGCGGGGCGGCGGGGAAGTGTGGCCGTGACGATAACTGACAGCGTGCCCAAGCAGACAGGCACTCACTAGTAATACCGGCCGTCGTCGTCCTTCTAATTTTACTTCTACTTCATTCCTGCTGTTTTTATCTATTTCTATTGTTTTTGATAGCAAAGAAGATGATGATAGTGGTATTGAAGAAGATGATAATGATGATGATAGTGGAGAAGTTGGAAGGCCTCGGCGATAGTTGTGTAGTAGTCGTCGTACATCTACGCCTCCGAGTGTGAGGGGTCGGCAGGCCATCTTTTCTCTCTTCTCAAGAAGGCCAACAGCTATAAACAGGAGAAGAGGAGAGAAAAAAGAGAAATAATGATATAAATAGCAAGTTTAATAATAATAATAATAATAATAATAATAATAATAATAATAATAATAATAATAATAATAATAATAATTACAAACAGGGAAAAGGAAGAAGAAAAAATAAAAAAAAAACAAACAAAAACAGTAAATATCAACAGAGCACAGAAATACAGATTGTTCCCTCCCTCTTTAAATAGACCATTACTTCTCTATCCACAATAAAGTAAGCTTATGCTTTATGAAAATTAGAAAGATAGAAATTATCCGCAGATACTCTCTTCTTTCATTCCTTTGGCATGAAACTATACACATTAACTCTCAATCCTGTGATATCATCATTACTATAATCACTATTATCAGACAATAGACAACAACAACAACAACAAAAAAAAAACATGACACCAACACTTTAGTACCAGAAAAATAAATATTTAGAAACAAAAAAGAGAAATTCTCCCTCTTTCTCATACATACATATATATATATATATATTATATTGACTATGCTCCCTCCTTTTTTCCTTTCCCTTTCCCTAGTTCAACGGTGATGATGCGATGGGTTCCCGCACAGGCACCGTACCCCAGTTATCAAAGAACACTTTCGCTACAATAGCAATAATAGGACCAAACAGAATTCCACGCACACCGTAACTAACATATCCAAGCAACAATGCTGTCCCAATCACAAATGTTGGTAGTTCCTCCCGCACTACACCAGCAGCATCACGCACAGAACTCCCACGTAATCCACGTGATACACACAAAAGCCACTCATCCATGTGTGAGAGTAAAAACGCTGCCGCACAGTACCACACACGTAAATCCACCACCACTCCCAATAACCCCTGGTCATTAAATGTACTAAACATAGAATATACCAAGGCAACTGAAACAGGTGAAACCCATGCCGGTAAAAGTGGAAATACCGCATTTAAAGCGGAAAGTAATCCACTGAAAAAAGGAGTCGGGAATGACCATCTCTGAAAGAGACAGAATGTAATAAAGAAGTGAAACCACAAGAGATGCCAAAATGATTGTAGAAGCGTTAAAAGAGAAACTGTAATATCACGCTCAATATTGCGTGCGTGTTGTTCACCAAATTCGGGATGAAGTGCTTTAAACATCTTAGCCACCACATAATAGAGAATGGTGTGTTCCAGTTGTAAAAAGTACTGAAGGACAAATAAAAATAAAACAAAGGCGTACATAGAATCAAAAAATCCAACTACATTTGAGCTTAGTAAAAATATAACTCGGGTGGCATAAACGAAAAAAGGACGCCAACGTTCTAAAACACTCTTCGCCACACCAACCCAATCCACTTTTCGCAATGATGCACCTGTCCTATTACTACCAAATAGTGAAGTATACAATTCTACACTCTTGTTTAACACAACTCCCATAGTAATTTTAGATGGAAATGTGGAAAGCATAGGAGTGATGGCTTGACGTACATTTATTGCCAACTCTGTGGCATTCGTATAATTCATACATTCCGCCAGTTCATTTAACACCCGCTGCTGCACCTCTGATAGAATCATCTCCTGCAACTCTGATAGATAAGAAGATGTCGTATTAGCAGAAGTTACAATATTACGATTCGTAGAGATATTATTCTTTATATTTACCGTAGATTCCCCTTCCTTCATGGTGTTTTCCCACAATGATCCTCCACTTGTCCATTGATGCTGTGCACTCACTACGGCAGATGTCGTCCGCTTTACCGCCCCACTGATAGAAATAATATCCAACGCAAAATTATGTGATAGACCCATCACAAAAAAAGTTATTACGGTAATACGCCACAGACGCCACATTAATTCAACGAAATGATCCTCTGATATAAATACAATAGTTAACGCAAATATGACAAACAACACCAAATGCATTAAAATAAAAAAAGAAAAACCAATCAAAGAATGGGCAAGAAAAGATAACACGCATGTGGCAATCAAACGAAGCAACATACGTCCTCTTGGCGTTGTTACCAGAAAAAATTTTCCTTCCTTTGTATTCTGTTTCTCTACTCCTTTATTCCGCTTTCCTGCCCACCACGATCGCACCAAGAGTTTATTAAGCCCGAGATATATAGCAGCTTGTAATAGGGCGTAGGAGAAAAAATATTTTAGTGAAATCAAAGATCCAATAACACCGAATAATGTAGAACGTTCGGACCACATTTGTTGTACAGATCGCATTTGCCGCACACAATCTTCTCTTGCAGCGCGGGAGTTATAGGAGTGTTCACGGGTCTTTGGATGTAATATGACGGATAGCAATATACCAAAACTAATACTATCCCCATATGGTCGGCAAAGCATATACATAGAGTACATTAGTCCAATACTCATAGCAAACAATAATCCACTTGTGGAACCTAAAATAACTTGCGACCAGTGACGATGATAGGTAATACTAGCCGCCACGTCATTTACAACGTCTGTGATATTGTTTTTATGCACTCGTGTTTTTGAAGCAGAGCGAGATGGTGTGGATGTACTTCTTGCGTTTAGAGATGGGGCTCGTTTTCGTGATGATGATACATTACTTCGCCCAGTTGATGTATTTATATTATTTGGATTTGGATTTGTATTATTTGCTGTTCCTTTTGTACGTCGTAATTTAACGAAATCCAATTTATGCGGCAGTGGGGACAGACTTCGTTTATCATCTCGCATGATATTGGCGAACACAGAGTTAATAGAGATAAATAGAGGCTATTTGTTTATATTTCTATTACTTTTTCTTTCTTTTTTTCTTTAAGGAGGAATAAGAGAAAAGTAATAATTATAATAATATAAATAATATAAGTTAATAGAGTTACGAGTCAAAAATAAAAAAAATTAGAGGAAAAGAGTCAAAAAATAAAAAAAGACTAATTACATTATAGTCATGAGGATCATCATTATTGTACAGAAAATAAATAAATAAATAAATACAAAAACTAGAAACACAGATATCAAAAAAAAAACAACGACACCAGCAACAAACAAACAAAGAAACAAACACAAGCACAAACACACATATAGAGAGATATATCAATAATTTTTTATTTATCGATTTCCTTCCTACCGCCTTTCATCACTCAAGAAAGTTATTCATTCCTACTCTTCCTCCTTACCCTTTAGTGTTTCATGGTAAGCACCCAGTACTGGTTTACCCACATTATACAGAAAGGTGAGACCACACAGCCCAAACCCCATAAGTGTAAGAATCCCACCAAAGATTGAACCACCAAACGGTCTTTTAGAATTTTCATCACACTGTAAGACTAATTTCGTTAATTCATCATCTACAAATGTTTCTTTCTTTTTTACTTCTGAATGTACACTGAGTGTATGATGATACCATCGGGAGTGCAGAAAATGCTGCAGGAATAACAGTGATGAAGAAGATTGCGTCGCAGCAGAAACCAGAAACTGACGAACGACTGACATATATATAAATATAAATATATATTTATATCTATTTAGGATGCTACCTTCTTTAGAAATAGAAGCAACAGCAATACAAGGAAGAAGAAGCAAAACAGGAAAGAAAAAAGAACAAATCATATACATCATAGTGAAAAAGAAAAAGAAGTATTGGAAAATTCTACAACAGTATTGAAAAATGAAGAAATAAAGAAAAATTAATTAATTAATTGTATATATACGGAGAGAAAAAAAAAACAGAGAAACATGCAAGCACCTTACAAATATGTATCAATACCTCTCTGCTACTAACGCCAAGAAATCCTCTTCCACGGAAAACTTAATCGATGTTATTACTGTGCCAAAAAAAGTGATGATCTTCCGTTATTCCCATAGACTCCCGCAGAGAACGTAACTGCTCCATCTGATAATCACTAAGTGATCCCTTCGTAAAGAACGCCCGTGTGGCATTTAGATTCTGTTTCAGATGTTCCTCCGATCGACACCGCACCAACACACAGAATCCCTGACACAATCCCCACATAATAAGCACATCACTCACACTAAACCCGGGAAAAACGTCCCTCACAATTCTACACAAAACGGGATGCTCCAGCAGCATTGGATTCCCCTTTGCGAGTGGGGAATACTGCTGGAGAATGATCCCACGCGCCTGACAGTAATCACACACCTCCTTCTGCACACATAAAGGGTGGAGTTCAATTTGATTCACCACCGGCCGGCATGTTGTGTTGGTGGAATTAAAAAGTGCACCTTCCGTGCTGTCCGCCGCTAAATGCGCAAAGTGGCGTGGAAGAAAGTTCGACACGCCGACGTGCCGCACAATTCCCTCCCGCTGCAATTCCTCGAGTGCCTCCCAACAGTGCCGTCGGGCGGTGCGGTGGGCGGCGGAATCCCCCACAGCCGCCCCGCCGCACCCCGGCCAGTGCAGCAGGACGACGTCGGCGTAATTCACATCCAACGTCCGTATACTTTGCCGCACACCGGCGGCGACGTGGGCGGCTGTTGGGCCCATCGCCTTTGGGGCGATCTTCACAACAACTACGAACGACTCGCGGCGGACACCGGCGGCCTTAATGCCCCTCGCCACGAGCGCCTCGTTGCGATACGCCGCCGCCGTGTCAATCAGCCGCACTCCCGCCCGCAGCGCCATCGCCACAGCGGCGGTGCAGTCATCGCCGCGGAGTTGATGTGTGCCGATGCCGAACGGCGGTATTCGCATGCCATCAGCGGCCACAAGCCACGGGAGATCATCTTCACACACAGTCGACATGGGATTACTCACCAATAGTAAGAGAGAAAGAGAGAGAGAGGGAGAAAGGGAAGAGGGGGTGGGGGGAAATAATAAAGAAGAATAGATCACTCTCCCAACTCTTTATCATTTTCTTTTTTTTTCCCCTTTTCCTTTCACTTGTAGGGCAATATGTAGGAAGTAAAAATAAACAAAAACAAAATAAACAAAGATCAACTACAAAAGAGTTGACTCAAAACGCAAAGAGAAACCACTTCAGAGGGAAGAAAAAAAATGATGCCACCACCATTTTCGTTTTTTTTTCCTTTTCTTGCTCCTACCCCTTACAGAAGTATGTCTCACTGAGAAGAAAAAAGAATATATATATGTATCACTGCCACAGAAGCTATATTTTCCTAGGTATTGAATGACTAACAATTAAAACGACGTGCACTAACTAGAAAATCATACGAACACTCACGCAATGTAGAAGGTGCAAGCATTAACTGAAAACAATCATCATCCACGCGTGTACTATCCCATCCACCAAATATAATAATTTTACCACGAGAGGATTGTACAGCTGCATGTGAACGACGACCGGCTGGAATACAACTATTTAATGAATCCTCCTGCAGTGACTCATGATGATGATGATGATGATGATGATTATTATTATTATTATTATATGAAAGTGCTGTGTGAACTTGATTAATTATAGAACGACGTCGTTGTAGGGCACCTTTATCCTCGGATGATATATGTAAAGAACCATCCATAGCTAAACAAAGACTTTTAGTCAATCTTTGAGAAAGGACGTAGCCAAAAGGCTGCCATTGTAAAGAAGTAAATTTGAAAATATAAGAATCATCAAGAGTACGACCGCATGGAAACTTATCCGTTCCTCCAAATATAATCATACACTGTGATAAAATACATGCGGTGTGTCCAAATCGTGCAGGTGGTTTAAAATTTCCCCAAACATTTACGGCTCTCCACACAAATGTGGTGAGATTGAGTTCCCACAGCACATTATCCCCCACACGGGAAAAGAGAACTCCACCAAATACATACAAACATCTTTCCATTCTTGTTGTTTCTTTACTTACTTCCATTTCTGTTGTTGTTGGGGATGGATATACAACGGCGGAATGACAATAACGTGGGGCTGGTATTTCAGCCAGAGGATCATCTGAGTTTACACCACTTGTTTGTATACGCCTCCATGCAAATGTTGTTTCATCTAACAACCAAACATCATTTACAGAAGTAACGGCATGTCCACCAAATAAAATTGCCTTTCCATCAGGTATAGGAGTTAATGTGTGAGATCGACGTGCATTTGGCCATAAAGAAGAAGAAGAAGAATATGATGAAAATAAGTTTCTAGTTGTATGAGTATTAGGTGAAGAATCGCTGTTATCGCTATTATTAACAGTTAAATTTGAATAGGTCATGGATGTGAGACGATGAGGTAATGATCCTAGATGAGAAAAGCTAATACGGCGAAATACGGCACGTTGATCATTTAGCAAGTGAAATACAGATATAACATACATTTCATTATACAAATCTGTATTATTAGAACCTCCAAAAATAATAACATTTTTGCCATTTAAACAACAATGAGCCGAATGACCAAATCTCCCACACGGTATATCACCAGAAACTCGCATCTGTGTTGAAACAACTTCGGCATCACGTAGTTGTAGTATCCACGCATCATTCAAACACTCTCTGTTCTTTGATACACCTCCAAAGAGAAAAAGTACATCGGGTTGTATTTCTGTTAGAGAATGACCATAACGTGCAGCAGGACATAAATGTGAATTCTCCCTTAATAGTGTTGCCTCTTCTCCTTCTTGCTCACCACTATGACTACTGCTACTACCACCTGTTATTGCAAAGGCAAGTGTATTGACATCATTAGTATTATTCGTACCTTCTCTGCAACACAAATTGTGTGGACAACATTTCAGTCGGCGGCACTGCAACCGATAAGAAGGGATGGGAACACCACGTGCCACATCACTACTTGTAGTGTTAACGGGTGATTCCACTGGTCCCTCTACCTGATCTGTACCCATCACTTTACATATATATATATATATATATATATATATATATATATATAGATAGATAGGTATAAGATTACGGAAAATATCGTTAGAGAAAACAAATCTGATACGAGAAAAGTAATAGATATAAGAATAATAATAATAATAATAATAATAATAATAATAATAATAATAAACAAAAAAGAATAAGAAGGTTCCTCAACTATTAAGAAGAAAAAAATAGGATGTGATAGGGCTCTTCCACCTCTTATATATGAGTATCTATAACCTTCCTAAACCCTTTTTTTGTGCTTTGTAACACAGAAAAAAGAAAAGGAGAAAATCAAATAAATAACATGTATAACACGACATATCAAAAGACAAAAACAGCAACAATAACTGTAACGTATTTAGTCAATAAACAACGGAAAGAAAATTACACACACACATATATATATATATAAAGACTACCGGTAAACGAAAACACAAGTAGTAGTCTCAATCATATTTTCGTCTTGGTCAAACTCTCTCTCGGCACACAGGTGTGGGCTTCAAGCTTAAAGAGAAATAGTAACTCTTGTTATTATTTCTTTTTCTCCATGGATTTTCACAGAAGAAATTCCATCTACTTTAAGCGATGCACCGATCCACCACAGGCGAAGAGAAAACAAAACCGGAAAGCCAATCAAAATAAATAATAATAAAAAGCGTATTTGACAAGCAAACAAGTAAACGTAACACACATTCAGTTAGGAATACTTTCACAAATAATCATTCAAACCAGCAGAAAAACACAAAAAAACATTTGGTGCCTGGAACAAATCTTAACACCATGGTCGCACAACACCCTCTCTTTCCTTCTCTTTGGTGTTCTCCACTCCATCACTCACTTCAAGAAAAACAAAAATAAAAAAGAAGGAAAGGGGAGCACAGATTGTTGTATATGTGAAAAGAGGGTCGCATAGAAGTAAGGGGTGAAGGAAAGCAAAAAAACAAAAACAAAAGAGTGGGGTGATTCTTTTTCCTTTCTTACTTGTTTACCTGAAGAAGAAAGAAATTGTCTGTAATACACAGGGAACTAAAAACTTAAATAGTAACAAGCAAAAAACATGATATGAAAACATTTTCTGAATGAGGAAAAAAAAAAAAGAAATCCCGAATTTTTCAAAAAATCAAACTCACCTAAAGTATTTTTCTCTTTTCATTACAAGAACGAAAGGTATTCTAAAGGAAATATGAGAATGAAATTGTCTAATCATATATATATATATATATATATATATATGGACCTTACCTTGAATCACTTTCCTCTTTTGATGGGAGTAAATTTCTCCCTGGTTCATTCTCGCAGTCGAGAGAACTCGGACTGCGTTTCGGCTCGAAAATTTCCTCAATCTGCTCCAATGACAATCCCTTCGTCTCGACCACAAAGAACTGAATAAACAGTGCGGAGAGGGCAATACAGCCGCAGAGCACACTGAAGGTCCCCCCCACGCCAATCGATCCCATTAGCGAGGGAAATGCCTGCGAGACCACCGCATTGGAGGCCCAATTACTCATCGTCGCCACTGAGGCGGCGGAGGTGCGGAGGTGATTCGGGAATATTTCGCCCATCACAACCCACGGCATCGTCCCGAGTCCGGGGGCAAACACGGCGAGGTAAACGCCCAGCAGCGCGAGAAACACCCACCCGCCGGTGGCGTAGGAGACTCGATGCCCCAGAGAGAATCCAACGGCAGTCATGCCGACGGTAATGCAAAAGCAGCCGTAGGCGCTTGCCTGCAAGAGGAGTCGCCGTCCCCATCGGTCCACCGTAAAGGAGGTGAGTATGGTGAAGATGGTGTTTATTCCAGCAAGTGGGATAGACAATATAACGGGGGTTGTGGGGTCCTTAAAGCCGGCATCGTATAAAATCACAGAGCTGTAGTACATGATCGTATTAATACCAGAAAACTGCTGTACCACATGAAGCATACACCCAATAAACATACGTTTCCGCAAAGCCTTTTTAAACAGACCGCGGTAATTCAATGAAACCGGCTCCGCGTCAACAGAGTCCTCCACATCACAGATATCAATATCAAACTTGGCCGCCACTTCACGTGCCATTTCAACCTTACCACATGAGAGTAACCAACGTGGACTTTCAGGTAGAAAGAGCACAAGGCCAATGAGTTGAATTATTGCTGGAAGTGCACCAATACCAAGAGCCACACGCCAGCCAAGATTCACAGGTGTAAACTTTACCAATACAGCTGTAACCGCAGATGCCACAAATTGTGCTCCCGTGAGACAAATACTGTTAAATACGACTGTAGCACCACGTTCAGCTGCTGGAGTAATCTCTGCCAAATAAACAGGAACTGTAGCGGAACTGATACCAATACCAAGACCAACAACAGCGCGTCCTACCAGTACCATCTCCACACCATTAGCAGCAGCCATGAGAACGGATCCAACAATAAAAAGTACATCCGCAATCGCAAGGCAAGGACGACGTCCCCAGCGTGAAGAGATGAGTGCCGGAATACATGCACCAACAAATGCACCGGCAATGGCAATACTTACAATAAGACCGACAACCCAGGAATACTGAGATAATCCAAAGTGGTCCTTCATCTGGAATACCGCACCATTGATGACACTTGTATCATACCCAAAGAGAAAACCGCCAAGAGCGGCGAACAACTTTAGACTCAACCGCATATTTATATATATGCTTTTTTTTTACCCTTTCGTACTTTTTCTTTTCTTTCCCTTATGTTTTTTGGTTTTTTTCTTTTTAAGTTAGAGTGAGTAGATTTTCGGCTCCTAGTTTTTTTCCCTTTTTTTTTCTAACAACAACAACAAAAAAAAATGGTCAAAGGAATAAAAGAATATATTTTATCGATACAATTGGTATACCAGGTATGCCAAGAACAAGAGTAGGAAAACTGTTAAACGCAAAAAAAAAAAACACACGCACACACAAACAAATACAAAGCATAAATGCATAAGTAAAGAGTGAAAAATAGGAAAAGAAAATATCATCTTTTGGAATAAGTGGGACACAGAGAGCGATACCATAAAATACACAGACACACATAGTAATAGACCACATTTATATACGTCTATGCTGATATGCAGAATTGACCGGTAAAATTAAATATTGCCTTAAAAAAGACATCTTACTCTTTTTTTTCGTCCTATTTTTTTGTTGATATATTAAAAGAAAAAAAAGAAGGTTTCTTTCATTAAGTTACCTTTCTTCACTGGTTAATCTCCTCTTTGGAGGTACAATGGTGTGAGAAACGTTACTTTCTCTTAGTAACTTTGTCTAACTTCATCTATTCTTAACGTTACCAAAGCATATATATATATATATATATATGTATATATATCCACAGATAAATCAAAAAAATTAATAATAAATTGTACTCTACCAGATTCCATAGATGATCTACATGTATTGGTTATTCAGGGTGACTGCATACATTACGCACCTTTTCATTTCCCAAGCCCAGACTAGAATAATACAGAAATTATCATCATCAATAACAAAATGAATAAAAAAAAAGGAAACAATACCACCCATGTATTATATATATATATAATAAGGAAAATAAAAACACACATATCGCAGAAACACAAGAACAGTCTTGTTGGGTCTTGAATGTAAGCCAAACGCCAATATGTAAAGAAATTCCAGTGTTATGAGCAGGAGAAAAAAAAGAAAACACACACACACATATACACGAACGTAAATAAATTTGCATCTACAAGAAAAAAAAACATAGCCCCGGGTTAAGAGTCGCACTTTGCACAAATGCAAGCCACCCGGACTAGATGATCTAAAAGACAATAAATCATGTGAAAAAAGTGAATATAACAAAGCAGTGAAAAATTGCAGAATGTACAAATTGAAATGCGCAGATCCTTTTTTTCTAGCAAGTGTCAAACACTCTTTGTATGCCTCCAACAACGATCCAAACGAAGAGAAACTAGTTAACGAAGGATTCTGCTCTACGTTTGGTGTGGTATCAACTACACCTTATTGTCTATTAGACTCTACTCCATTCATAACAGCCATCACATCCCTCTCTTCGTATTTTTTATTTCTTATTGTTTCTTTTTTTTTTTAAGTTAGTTTTCCCCTTTCCATCTCCATCGTTAAACAACACCCCTCTAAGGGTGTGTTCTGCAATACCCATCTTCCCCCACATCTGTATTAGAATGAGAGACACTATGATGATTGTTATTGTTATTGTTATTGTTGTTATTGTGTGCATCTCCAGTATTCATTGGATAGGCGCAGCACACATCCAACAACGGTGGCAATGCGTCTGGGGCCGTCATGCTCAACTGCGGTGATGTCATTGTTCTTTTCCACTGCTGCAATGAAATGTCATGATCCTCATGAATGGAGTTTCCATCTATTTTATCGAGACTCTCATTCAGTTGACAGCGAATTGGTTGCTGTGGAGAATTAAAAAGCATTTTTCGAACACTTGGGGAATCCGCATCGCAACGGCAGGAGTGACTTTCATCTCCAAACAATACACGCGGTTCCGTTGGCCCACCACCACCAACAATACTAATACCAATATTATTATTGTTGTCATTTTTATTAGTAACGCTAGTATTACTAGCAGCGGCAGCATGTGTAGAAAGACCTCTACTACCAGCAAATACATTTCTTTCAAATAATATGTTCGTTCGTGTATTTCCAAGTGTAAAGTTAGACGAAGGAGTGAGTCTTGGGGCTCTACTCTGCGACCCCATAGCAGCCCCGCATGGCTTAACAGAAGTAGCAGGACTAAAACATAATGCGATGGGCGAAAGTGCGGGTCCAATTGTTCGTGCGGTTTCATCCCGTCCTTGTGTATTAACACCAGCGGCACATGAAGAGACAGACAAACGTCTGGCGGCTGTGCAATTGCCCCATCCACCACTTAAAAATGAACGGCGACGGGAGTTATCAATACTATCATGATGATAATACATGCGGGCAGACTGTAGCGAAAGGCTGGGAGTGGCACTAATAGAGGAAGACCATGTACTGTATTGCTGACAGGAAAGGGAGAAACTTATATCGGATGGATTTAATCCAAAATTACATCGTGAAGTACCACCATTATTACCATTATTATTATTATTATCATTAGTAGTAGTAGTAGTAGTGGTACCGGCTTCTCCAACATCTGCTCTTGATCGCTTCGTTGGAGTTGTAGAAATTGGTCGGAATGTAAGATTTTTAGGATCCACAGAAAGTTTACAACGTGATCGAAGCGGAAATGTTACTTCTGCATTTTCGCAGTCAAGGCCATACTTTTCTCTTATAGGGTCAAAAAACAAATGTTTTAATGCTTCCGATGCGGTTAGCCGTTTACGAGGATCAAGTGCGAGAAGACGTCTTAAAAAATCAAGAAATTCCGCAGATGGTGCACATAAACTATCAAACAATGTCGTTTCACGGGTATTCTCTGGATAGTGTTGAAAATCAGTTCCCAACTTTGCACAAATTTGATGAAGAACTTGTAAATCTGTTGATCCACAAAAGGCAACAGATCCAGTAGCGAGTTCAAATACAGTACAACCCAGTGCCCACATATCACATGCTAAATAATCCTCTGCAACTCCCATCAATTGTTCTGGGGATTTGTAATATAATGTTCCTCTACCGCTTCCTACATTTTTGCTTTCATGTATGAAATGTGCAGCACTAAAATCCCCAAGTGTGGCTTTTACGCATTCTTTTTCTTTTTTAAAGTTAGAAAGATTTTGTTTCTGTTGTATATCATCCCTAGCATAATTATTATTCTTACCTCTACTACCACTATTACTATTCAGATGTTCCATACCACCATACATCGAAGCAGAAACTTCTCTAACTGATGTATCGACTACAATTTTTGCAGTATCCACTCGTTTTAGTAAAATATTACTTGGTTTAATATCACGATGGGCTATACCACGTTTATGCAGATGAAAAATAGCACTAGTTACTCCATGAAGAAGTGGACGGAGAATATCTTCCAACATGAATGCCGTATTAGCAGCACGAAGTTCCCTACCAAGATCACTATCCATAAGTTCCATTGCAAAAAATGTGACTCGGTTTGAATTCGTATAACTTCCCAGAAACTTTACAATGTGTTGATGTGGACCAAGATACTGAAGAATAGTACTTTCAGAGGGAAGATGTACAACTTTGGGTGGCTTTACCCATATTGGTAATTTTCGTGTACTCTCAGTGTGTAATTCTTCTTTATGTAAAAAACCACTTTCGTTCTCTTCCTCATCGTCGTATGGTTGTGAATATTCTGCTTCCGATTCTGTTTCTTCCTTTTGTATTCCTTTATCAGTATTATTATTATTAATACCATCATCCTCTTCTTCATTATCTATTCCCTCATTGTCATTGAATAAATCACAGCAATGTTCCCCATCATCTGGGAAAGCCGTAGAAGAAGAGGAAACAGCAGCAGCACCAGCAATCGCAATATCAGAATGGTTTCCATCCGGTGTAACTGTTAAAGACTGCAGTGGATGATGATGATGATATGTGAATGGCATATCTTTTACAGGCGTATCTGCTGCTGTTACTCCCTTTGCAAAGAGTCGTTTTACCGCTACTAATTCATGTGTGTGTTTGTGCTGCGCAAGAAATACCGTTCCACTACTGCCAGATCCAAGTTTTAATTTACACACCTCAAACTCAAACCCCGTCTGAACATCACAGAAACTCAACGCCATTTATATTACTACCCGTATATCAGTTGAACTATTTCTTTATTTTCTTTCTATTTCGTTATACCTATATATATATATATATATATATATATATATATATATATATATATATATCAGTTTCTGTGTCCTTGTGGGTAATTATAGGCCTAATGCCTCTTATACCTCTACGTGTTTATTTGCCCTAACGAGAAATAAAAAAAAGTAGTAATAATAATAATAATAATGGTGGTGGGGACGAAAAAACTAAAAAAAAAACCGTACAACCCACTACAACGTTCCTCCCACTTTTTTTTGTTCCCCTATAGAAATAAATATAAACCAAAGATGACAAGCAAGATAAAGAGAAGAATACAAGTAGGAAAAAAGTCATAAAATAAAAGTAAGAATATATAAAGAACAGAATAGAGTTTTTTTTGTCATTTGTGTTCTTTATATTTTCTTATTGTTTCTTTCGTTCCACCTATTGCACAAGAAAGAAAAGACCTTTTTCCAGATCTTCTTACACGCAAGCATGCATACATAAACATTTAAACAAGGAAGAAGGATAAAAAAAAAATACACCCTCACCTCTTCTCTCTCTTCTTAAGAGATTAAGGGAACCGATTAATAACATAAACTGCATATTATTTTGTTTTAGTATTATTATTACCATTATTATAGTGATTATCTTTCTTCTTCTTCTCCTCCTGCTCCTTTAACCACTCACACTAAATAAGGCACTATCACTATTAACACTTGTATTATCGTTCATCTCACTCAATTGCAGCAATTGCACTCTCTGCTGTGCATTTCGTACGCGGCGCTGTGCGATAAGTGCATCCATGCAAATTATAAAAGAACCCTCAGTTGTACAATTGGAGGCGATAGACGCGAGAACTTCTTCGCGAAAGAGTTCATGCACTACTTGTTGCACAGAACAACTTTTTCCACTTCTTCGATTTATTGTACTAGCGGCGTTTGTTTCCTCTAGAAAGAGTCGACAAATAAGACGACGTAGTGGTATACTCATCGTATCATCATTTAACAAACTCCACAATGCCAGTAATTTATTACGTGAAGGCACATGTACTTCAACCATTGCGGTAGAACCAACGGTATTACACGCATAATATGCATATTGCCGTAATACACTACGTAACTGTGCGGTATGCGATGTACTTTCTAATGGAATACAAACACGTGAGACATGACTTTTTGCGTTGAGTCGAACCATATTTAATACCCACAGTGCCGTACTACTGTTATTATTATTATTATTATCTTTAAATACTTCCCTGATGAATTGCTGTACGGTGGCAAAGTGTACCCCACAGTCCAATGCCGCCGCACAAATAGGAATACAATGAGCCGGTGTAACAATCCCCAATGATATATTTCTATTTCTATTTCTTTCCTTTATTTTTCTGTTTCTTATTTCTATTGGTATTGTTGTATTTGCGGCACGTAAGAGGGCGAGTGAACGGTGTCCCATCCACGCCTCCCGCCGCCCACCCACACCGTCCCGCATTGCAATAGACACAACTTCAACAGCATTCTCAAATGTGATTGGGTGTTTTGTAAAGAAAAGCGCATGTGAATAGTGCACAACTGAGAGATGATTCCACACCACACGTGCCGCATCTGCAGTACGGCCAACACGTCGCAGTCGTCGTAATAACGGTAAACAACAATTCATAAATATACGATGTACGCGAAAGCTGTGAAACGTCAAGGCATATGTGGAGAATACCATTATTGGTGAAATACCAATATGACAGAGTAATGCTGGATGGCGTAAGAGCATGCGACTCCACATACGTCTGGAAGAGGAACGTGGGGATTGAAGTTGGGTTATAAAATAACGACGCAATCGACATATCGCTTCTTTTTCTTTTTTTACTTTCTTCGTATCTACATTTCGAACATATCGTGTACAGAGTAAATGCAGTAAAAGTGTTGTTTCATAGGCATATCGAATACATGGTGACTGTGAGAGTAAACCACGTTCTAACTCCGCCCATTCATCCCTTAGCGGTTCAAGTTGCTTATGTCTATATAAACGTCTCATCTCACTACGTGGCGTACTGAGAATCTCTGCTGGTGTGCATTGTGTGGGTTGTCTAAACCCGCATGCAAAGACAGACCCTACTTGTGGTAATAATCGTACATCATATAATGGACTCCGCTCCACTACACGGTGAAAGTCCTCCTGTAATTCAAATGGAATAAGATAAGAAGTGTGTATTCCTTCCATTGTTGTTGTTGTTGTGGTGGTCGCTATTGAGACGGCGTTAATCCATGTAAGTTTTTCATACACCGGCACTAGAGATTCATCCTGCACGATGAGTTGATGCACCGCCTTTACAAGCAATACACGTATTCGTTGTGGCCCAAGTGCAGAGAACATTCCCCGTCGTTCTGTCAATATATCGGCTGTAGAGGCATTACTTGATAATACCTCTTCTTCTCTTTCTCCTCTCACTATTACAGTCGATGTATTGTTATTAATAGTACTACTATTATTATTATTATTATTATTATTATTATTATTATTATTACCAGGCTGTTGTCCTTGACGTTTCTGTTCTAACAACTCCCGATGTAGAATAGATATCACGTTACGTAGTGTCTCTACATCTCCAATAACACCAAGTGTCTTCAGTGCCCGTTGTAAATGTCTTGTGGCGCGAAGTTTAGATCGCATGCGAATATATCTTTTGGGATATTGCCATGTATTTAATACATCCACCGCCATTGGGCCTTTACCGGCCTTTAAAAGAATTGCCACGCTCTCAGCCGCTAGTGAAAGTGGAAGTTCACTTAATCGCATCTCAACATTTGTAGTACTATCAAGTTGAGAGAAGTGCATGACTTGCAGTGCTCCACGCCATGTATCACTAACACGATGTAAAGTTTGTGTTGAAGAACTAATTTTCATTTTCGTTTCTTCATTTTCATTTTCTTCTGTTTTCACGCCTTTTGCGGAGTTTACGATGCGTGCGGCTTGCTGTACAACTTCATCAGGACTTCTACGCCCTGCTGGTGCTAAACGGCTCGTTAATCCAGAAATAGAAGAAAGTGAAACCGAAGAAGAAGAAGCGATTGAAGTTCGCTGAGATGCACAAATAGCAGCCCGTTGACTAACTTTTTCTAAAGCCGCCAACCAACTCATCTATTTATTTACTTACTGCCACTGCTGCTCTTCTTAATAATAATAATAATAATAATAATAATAATAATAATAATAATAATAATAATAATAATAATAATAATAATAATAATGCTAGCTATCTATCTGTTTATCTATTACTATTACTAATATAATAAAATGTGTTCAATAAAGAGAGACATGGTGAGTGCCAAAAAAGAAAAAAAGAAGAGAAAAAATGAAAAACAAACAAATCTCAAGTGAAAGTATATGATAATATCCAATAGAAAGAGGTATTCATCTTCCTATATTTATATTTATATCTCTCTCCTATACTCTTACCCTGGTTTTTTTCTCTATTTCACTTCTTTTATACGTCACACAATACATGTGGTCTCACGAACTGGTGCTGAGGTGATCAACACTAATCATCACAGCCTTTTTCGTTTTCACCACTTCTCTTTTATTTCTTTTCCTCTTTTGTCTTACTTCTTAATTGCAGAAAGAAAGAAACATCATTAACAAAGCAAAAAAGAAAAGCAAAAGAAAAACGCAGACACACCAAACAGAAGCAACATCAAAGAAAACATGCGAGAATGGAGTACAGAAAAAGTACAATAGCAATACCGCAAAATATTAGTTGAAATAGAAACGGTAGAACTTTTTCCTTCTCAATAGAACTCATTTCTTTTTTTTAGTTTTCTACTATTGGTATAAATAAAGATATATAAACATATATCTGTATACCCATGGTAAAGCTGACCCTGTAAAAGAGCAGTTGAGTACACAAAAAAATGTATACACGCATATATATATATATATATATATATATATATATATATATATATATATATATATATATAAAATGAAAGTGCAAAAGCGAAAAAAAAAAACAATTTGGCTAAGAAATCTAGTTTGTAGTGGACACAAATAAAACACTGAGTGTTTTATATATTAAGAAAAAAAATCGTATTGTTTTTTTTTCATTTTTATTATTTTTTCTAATTTTTTTTCTTCTCTACCTCAACATATTTCTCTTCGTTTTTTTTTGTCTACTTGAATGTAAATAAATGAAATTGTGAAGTGGTGTATTTGTGAGGTATTGTGAATAAAGTCAAACAGAAATGGTATATATATATATATATATATATATATATATATATATATATTTATATTTATTTCCATTCTCATTATGTTCTTTCGTTTGGTATTATTATTATTATTATTATTATTATTATTATTATTATTATTATTAATTTAATCTCTTTATTCTCCATTACCACATTTTCTTCGTTGTTTTGCGTTTCTACCATTTCCCCCACGCAACCATCACCTTTCGTTTACTTTTTTTCTTTATTACAAAAGAGAACTTACATCCAAAGAACGTCTGCGGTAGATACAACAAAGGAAACAAAACAAAGAAAACATATTCAGTGCTTAAAAAGCAAACTGAAGCTGAAATACAGACATAGAGAGAAACAAATAAACCCTCATACATATAGAAGTTTTTATGGAAAATAGGTGAGAAATAATAATAATAATAATAATAATAATAATAATAATAATAATAATAATAATAATAATAATAATAATAATAATATGAGTAATAATAATAATAATAATAATAATAATAATAATAATAATAATAATAATAATAATAATAATAATAATAATAATAATAATAATAATAATAATAATAATAATAATATGAGTAATAATAATAATAATAATAATAATAATAATAATAATAATAATAATAATAATAATAATAATAATAATAATAATAATAATAATAATAATAATAATAATAATAATAATAATAATAATAATAATAATAATAATAATAATAATAATAATAATAATAATAATAATAATAATAATAATAATAAATAAAGGAAGAATAAACAGCAGAAAAAGATAAAACAATGATACCAAAAAGAGAAAACAAGAGTTTCCATATAGAGAAAAATGAAATGCGATTGTAAAGTGAGAGATGTGAAGAAGAAGAAGATCACAAAAAAAAAACATATAATAGAATCCCAAAAGTAATCAATTCCAGTTGTATTACAGTGGCCATGATCGACGTAGGTCTTGTTTATTTTCATATAAATGTTGGAGTGGATTAAGAAGCCAATCATCAACTGATTTCTTTGGTTTATCTGGTGTTGGTGAGATGAGAACAGAACGTGTAGAAAAGAGATCTGGCGACATCGCACCTTTTTCTTCAGCACTATCATCGGGATCACTAAACATATCTTCTGGTGTCGCAGCAGTCGTTTGTGAATCCTCCAGCGGTGTTCTTTCAGTTCGTTGATGCCTTTTCTTTTCACCTGCGTTGACAGTAGTATCTTTAGTATCTTCATTAGCGGGAGAAACAAGATTTGTAGAGAAACCGCTTCTTTTACCAGTATTAGTATTATTATCATCACTTTCTACCTCGCCAGTATTAGACATTTCATTCTCTGATTTTGATAGAGTAGTGGCTGTATCGTTTGCTTCTAACGTTTTCTTCTCCTGTGGTAATTGTGCTTGCCATGCAAATACAGGGTTTATGGTATGGGTGAGTTGCGGTAAGGGATCCAGTGCACGATAAACAATCTCACTATTATCCACTTGACTTGAAATATTAGTTATGTGAAGAGCAGTTTCTTCTTCTTTCTTTCCTTTTTCTACCTCTGCTATTTGATTGGGTGGAAGAGTGATACTGCGTGCATTCTTAGACTGTTCGCCAGTAACAACATCTTCGTACTTTTTCTCTTCATCGTATTGCTGCTCTTCTAGAATCTGCACCCTCACGTCAGAGACTGTAATTGCGGAATCAATTAAGAGTGGTAATTGTAAAGCATCTGCATCATGACCAACACCCACATTACGTTCAGGACTCTTTTTAACGACATCCATCTTATTTTGATCTTTAAACACACCTCCATCCTTTTCTTCTTCACCATCGTCATCTCGTTTTTCTTTTTCTTCTTCTTCTTCTTCTTCTTCTTCAAGAATGAGGCTCACTGAAGCAATACTAACACCGATGTAACCACTACTACCAGTAGCTTTTTCACCTGCTTTCTTACTACTACTAATGATATTGTTTTTATTTTCCTCGTCATTATCATCATCGTCAAAGACTTGCTCTACTGTATCCCTATGTTCTGCCTCACTACTGGAATCTGGCATGCATTGACTCTGAAACTGTGATACGAAACTCTCCAAGTGTAAAGAGCCTTTATGGGGTGAGTGAGACTCATCCATGGCGTTTGAATACGACGGTGAAAAAAGACTATTCATACCATTACGCGGTGAACTACCACTACCACACCCAAAAAAGACTACTTCGCCAATATCATGACGTAATGGCAACGGTGGTTCTGTTGAGACACCACCACCTCTTGACTCTAAAGAACCACGACAAGATGGATCACCATGTAGCGGTCCACTTGATTTATCAGTAATATCAGAGACGACTTTTTCAAGACTATAACTTTCAGTATCTCCACTCACAACACATGCATCATCTCTAAAGGAAGTTCCTGGAGCTGGAACTACGGGATGATGTAATGTTTGCTGATCCTGTGTTGGTGTTGCCGTATATCGAGGTTCCTGCGAGAGTGAAGGACGTAAATACCAGTTTCTTGGAATAACAGATTCTGGAATTTCACCCATTTTAGAACATCGAGGTGGTGGTGCCTTTGGAGGTTCCTCATCAATTAAACGATGTACATAGGATGCCAATCGTTTAGGCACAATCCTACTACACACTCGTGCTGCTCTATTACACCACTGTGGAATTTTAAGCTTTTGCGTGGTCGAGAGCAGGTCACAGAATCGCTGAGCAAAGTGATTGCAGTTGTGATTAAGAATATGATACTCCTCACTCCTCCACTCATTCTCCAATCGGTGCAGAATCGTATCCACCTGCTGCGGGGAAAGTGTTGTAACACCAAGAAAGAGTGTGCGATGTAATGTACCGGCGGCCTCGCCCGGACAGACGTGAAAGAGTCCAGAGGCGTTTGTGGGATCGATCGTCTCACCGTAGCCCCACTCAAAGCCGTAGACCACCACTCCGCAGTGATAGACACCCAGACCGAGTTTACCCAATGTGCGATTTTGCTCCAGCAGACTGTAGACGTTAAGCCGCACGGGTACTTCCACGACCCGTTGTGGAATCAACGCAGGGGGAGTGCAGCGGCGTAGTCCACTGTGTTGTATTTTCCCCTCCGTTTGCTTATCTGCCACAACATCATCATCGTTGTGGCAACAACATATGGGCATTTGCCCCCTCTTCTTTGATTTTCGTTTCAGTTTTTCCCCTTTTCTCGTTTTTGGTGGTATCGTTTTTTTATTGATTATTGTTTATTTCTGTTTGTTTGACGGTTTCTAATGATCTATAATAATATATGCACTTTGTATCAACACACAAACACAACAACAACTAACATACAAGTCCGTATAATATATATTTATTTAATTTGGATGCTAGTTTGTGTGTAGTCACCCACAGATGCTACCCGCCAGTTGGTGGGTGAGAAGTAGGCGATGTGCTGTAACACACATACACATATATACAGAGAGAGATAAAAGGGAAGAAAAGAAAAGAAAAGAAACATGAAAACCACAAAAAAAAAATGATACTACCAGAGATTAAATATGTATGTGTGCTCTTTTTTTTTCATGTTGTTGTCGTGCTTGCCATACATATGTATGGGAGAGATCCTAGTTGGAAGAACGTTATCTAAGTAAGATATATAAAGAAATCACATGTATCAGGATGAATGTGTTTGTATGTATAATTTCCATTTAATAATCACACACAAGTACACACAGACTTTGAAGAAAAACATTATATAATTTCATCATCGCCACAATCAAAGGAACTATGGGGAAGGAAAGGGGAAAAAAGACAGCAGTAAATAATAAAGAAGAGTGGTAGATTTAAAAAGATGAAAAAAAATACCAATAAAGGCCGTCAGAGTCCTAAAGCGAACATGAAATAACATCATTTTCTCCGAAAGAGCCAATGGAAGAGGGATGCTACTCTCATCTTCCCTTCATCATATTTCTTGATTCCTAGTCCTCTGAACGTCTCATTTTACACACATATATATATTCGTCCCTCCAGGAACAACTGCTCTTCATTTATTTGTCCTATATCCTCTTCAATAGCAAGGACAAACAGAGAAAAAATAAAATAAAACCCTTTAATTTTAGTTTTCTGTACTTGTTGCTGAGTGGTACGACACATCCATAGATGGTGTTATCCTCATCTCATACCTAAATGGTGGGATAATATTCGTTTGATTCAAGACACTTTGGGCAGGATTAAGGGTCCTATCCAAACAATCCAGCTCCTGATGCTGTTTCCGCTTCTGCTTTTGTTGTTGTTGTTGTTGTTGTTCTTGTTCTTCTTTATATTGAATACGATGTTGTACCCCACTTTCTGGTATAGAGAGAGTGGCATCACGATATTTTAGCTCCAGTTCAGAGTTCTCTTGCTTTAATATTTGAACTTGATTTGCAAGATCTGCTATCATATCCATATATTCCCGTCGCTCCCGATCAAAGGAGACATTACATCGAACACATATGCGATACCTACCATTGGAGCCATGACTACTATTCCAAGATGGTCCTCTCTCATGTACCAAACTGTTCGATCTCACTTCTGTGTTGCTATTAGAACGTTCTCTATTGCTAATAGAACTTTCTCTGTTACTAACGGAACGTATCATGGCATGTGCTTCACTAGAAACTGATCGACGGGGTATTCTTAACATATTCTCTTCCATTTGCTTTTCCGGCTGTGGAGTTAGCACAGACCAAGACTTACTTTCTGGACGTCCATGAGCTAGATCCATTTCAGAGTTCGAACGAATAGTTGGACGTCGTTTAGGAATCATAGGTGGAGCTATGAGCGGGGCAGTAGAGGCCTTTCCCGTACGTGCAATAGAAGTTTGGAGGAATGAGGTGAGAGAGGAGGAGGGGTGCGGAGCAGGTGTCCCACTATCCATACTGACACTTCTCGAGAAACAGTTCCTGCTACTACTATAGCTGTTACTATTAGTACTGCTTGAGCGTCGGTAAAGTGTGTAGAGCATATTGGTTGGAATACTTTCCGAGCGAGAGGTGGGGGTTGGTGTTCGTGCTCTTGTGGGTGTTGAAGTGTCACCTGCCGATACCCGCATGTTCGCTAATTCCTCTTTACTGATACCAAACGCCTTTGCAAGTTCGTTTGCGTTGCCAAAGCGAAACATAATAACCGCGAGTGGTGGGGCATTGTTGGCAATTCGCCACTTCCCAGAACGTGTGGCCTGTACGCCGCCCAAAACCGGAAGAAAAAACACCCGAAAGAGGGATGTGTGTCCCTCCTCCTCCACCGGCAGTTCCGCCTCCTTTGCGAATAACGCACTATGCGCTCGTCTCTGCGTCTTTTGTCTTGCCGGCTTGCGGTAAGTGAGTGGGCGGGTGGTGGCGGTGTTGTGTTCGTGCAGGCGATGGACGGTGCGGGCCCCGTGCGGGGGGAGTCGGTGTTCGCCGGCGAAAACAATTCCATCGACTTCGATCACCACCACCGCCTCCTGCCCGCCGCTCTCCACTCGCAGGGAAAATGGGCCGTTCTCCAGCAATACATGCAATCCCTCATTCCTGCCATTAGCGGTTTCTTTTTCAACGTGAATGACAGGGCAGAAGTGCGTCCCCTGCTGCACCCGCACACGGAATCCACCATCCACACCGTCTCCACAATAAGATGATAACATGATATATATATATATATATATATATATATATATATATAATGTGTATATGGTAGTGTGTGTTTATAGGATTTGTTGAGGGTGGGATTTCGAATAGCCAGGGAGGTCAAGGATAAAAATAGAACTAGTACTTAATGGACACCGGCAAGTAGAAAGTAATACACAGAGCCGAATTCACACTTCTTTTATTCTGCACATTATCGTCACAGAAATCATAATTGAAAAACAAGTTAAAATCAAATAATAAAAAGAAAGGTCAGGTCACAAAAGGAATACAAGGGTGAAGGGAAGCATTAAAAAAAAAGAAGAAAAAAAAGGAAGCATGAGGAAGTGTAATACGCATAGAAATATGAACAACGAAAAAAAAAAAAAAACAGCGGTAGCAGCAACAACAGGAAGCAGAAGAACAAATGAATGAATGATACTGAAAGAGAACCGCGGGGGAAAAATGAGTATATATATATTTCCCCCAATCAAAGGTTGACAAATAATAATAATAATAATAATAATAATAATAATAACATAAATCGTCAAAGAACACAGACACGCAGACAGAGAACAAGGGCCACCCAAAAATAAAGTAACTGTAGTGAGATTGAGCGGTGAAACGCAGGGGAAAGGAAAAATAAACATGTAATGGGGAACTAAGAACAAGAAATACAAAATAAAATAAAAAACACCACTCCTTTTTTTAATTTATTTATGCTCCTATTTTTTTTCAGTTCCTTTACTTCTCCCTTTCTCCCATTTGCATTTCATTTTTGTATTCTCACTCGCTCACTCACCCACTCTCTCTCTATCTATTGTTTGCTGAAATTCTTATTGGTTCACTTATTTCTGAAACAAGTAATAAAAAATGAATGAACGACAACCTCTACCTTTTTACACCTGAACAGTCGTTATATTGCTCACTTAGACGCACGAACGCTATCTCCTTCCCCTCTTTCTCTCTCCAAAAAAAAAATATAATAATAATAATAATAATAATAATAATAATAATAATAATAATAATATTTTTCTCTTCTCTGCCTTTTTTTCTATTCATATGTCTTTCTTTCTCACTCTTGTTGTTTCCTTCTCTTCTCGTTCGTCCTTTCCTGTACTCTACCATTTGGTTCCACTTTGGGGATTTCCCCCCTCTCTTACCTTTCTACATTTTCCTCATCTAGTAACTCAGTGTCAATTTTTTCCTCTTCACTACAAAAAAATTCTTCGTCGTATCTTTCTCGTCCTTTTTTTATTCGGTTCTCTTCACTTTCTCCCTCCTTATTTTTATTTTTATTTTTTCTTTCCTAGTTGATTTATCTCTGACTTTTAATGCGATATCTCTTCTCTACTGGTGTCTTTGATAATGGGGCAATTGTGACAACAGAAGTAAAAGAAAGATAAAATAAGACCCTATAATTACCAACATACGAAGACACACTGATCCAAACATATATATATATATATATATATATATATATATATATATATATATATATATATATATATTCTCACACAGTCCAAAGAAAAAAACAATTAGTAACAAAAAGGGGAAAAATAAGGGGGTGTGACAGACCTCTTTCATTCCATTCATACGCAGAGAAAGCCTCACACATACAGAGAATCATTAATAATAATAATAATAAAGAGCAAGTGACAGAAAACAATAGATAGATAGAGTAAAAAAAAAAAAGAGGGAAATAGAGGGGCGAAAAGAAGATTGTTTTATTTGCGTACCTTTAAAGAGGAATTCAATGTACTAGAGAGCTCCTCCTCCTCACGCAACATCCCGGTAATACCGTTAAGTAATCCAAGGAGTGTCTCTACGTCTTGTTTCTGACGTAACAGAAGCGTACGCACACGACTCACATACTCATCAACAGAGTCAGAGTCTTCAAAAGCTTGTATAGCACGTATCTCTTCCTTAATTCCTGTCATCTTGGTATCAATATGTCTTCGATGAAATGCTACAAGTTTCTCCTCTGCCTTTGCAATTTCCTCCACAACATGGGCGTGTACTTTTCGCACCTGCTTCTCCTCACTTTTCGCGAGGGCTCCGAGGGGAGTAGATCCCACGCCCTCTTCCTCTTCTTCTTCCTCATCGCTCTCGTCATCCAGTGCGGCGATGTGGTTCTGCACAATAGTGGCGATCTTTGGATCTCGCACCAACACTTCACGCCGTGCACGGCGACCCTTCGCACCTCCTTGTCCACCGCCGGGATTTCCTGCTGGTCCACCACCAGCCACCATTTTACTTCCACGCTGCCGCGGTGGTGCCCGTACAACTTCATTATTATTGTTATTAATGTTGTTGTTGTTGTTGCTGTTGTTGTTGCTGCTGCTGTTTCCGCCCTCCTCCTCTGTGCCTGCGGCCCGCTCGCCCTCCGGCACGGCGAAGCTATCGACCCACTCTGGCCGTGATTTGATGGGCGGCGGGGCCTCGAACGGCCTGACTTTCTTCACCGGCCGCCGCTCCGTCTTCTCGACGGCGACGGCCTTCGACTCCCCGCCGAGGTCCTTCACGCGTTGGGTGTAGCGCAGGGTGTTGAGGGTGTTGACGCAGTGGGCGGAGGTGGGGGAGATGGTCGCGATCATCGTCGTGCGGCTGTTGCCAACGAAGGAGTCGCGCAGGACTTCGGTGAGAATAGAGCCGCGGAACGGGACATGCGACTTGCCCATTCCCAGTGCCCGAATACACTCTTTTAGGGCGAGGAGGGATTTGTTGATTTCTGCCCCTTCCATGCGTGTTTTGCGGTCGCAGTCAAAGGTGTCGGCACCACGTTCATTACCAGCTAAGTCAATGAATGAAATTCGACCAATAGTTCGGGCACGTCTATTACCCGATTCACGTACTTCCATTTGTAAAACAGCATGAGAGCGACTACTCTCACTGTTTGCGCTTGTTTGTCCAGCAGCACGATATGCACTACCGCGGGAAATAATGTCGAAAAGGCCTTGAATATCTGTGACCTTGTGTTCACTTAATCCACAGATATTTATTACCTTTTCACCATCTTCACGTGCTACTAGTCGTTCCTTGTTGTTTAGTAAATCAAAAATCTTCCGGCCATAGATCTCATAGAATGCAATGTACACTTCGGCATTAAGTGGAGCAGCGCGTGAAAAAATATCTTTTGCTGCAATAGCGTAAAGACCAGCCTCATGATCGTTGCCAAGCATAGTATGTGTTTTTCCACTACCTGTCTGACCATACGCAAAACAGGTGGCGTTACCATGGTTAAAAAGCGTGTCAATAAGCATTGAACAACAACACTTATATACTGTAGCGTTGTTACAATTCTCATCCAATACATGATCATACGTAAATTGATGCCGTTCCGTGTATGGCGTTAGGTCGTACTTTACCTTTGGCTCATTCACCACCAAATGTGGTGATTGTGCCACCACAATATCTTTGTCGGCATCAGCGATGGGCCGCTTTCGCACGGCAACACAGATGCGACTGCTATTCATTACGTTGGTGTAAATTTATACGCACGCACACAAACTCAGAAACACAAAATCAGATAAAAAAAAGAGAAGACTAATATATATATTCCTTCTTCTATTCGACTCTTCCTCCTCCTCCTCCTCTGTTTTTTTCTTTAACGAGAAAAAGTCAAACAAAAAAGAATGAGTAAGCGAAGAAAGAAAAAGAAAAACCAGAGTTACTCCTGCTATTCTTCTTCTCGCTGTTATTGATCTACAGGTGAAGTTGCAGAGTGCGATTACACTACCGGGCCTCTGAGTGACGACGGCAACTCCAAGCTTCTATGACCTATTATACTTTCTCAATAAGAAACACAGAAAAAATGAGTCAAAAAAAAAACTATAAAATATTAAAAATACGAAAAAGAAAATGAAGAGAAGGGAAGCTGATTAAAGTATAGTTATGAAGCCTAAAATAAAAGGAAGAACAGTAATACTTTTAAAAAAATGTTAGGTATTTATAACTACCCATCTAGAGACAGTTGCTGTTTAGAATCGTACGAAAAAAAAACTACAATAATTATTTCACGCTATCAATATTGTACCCATAAGGGGGAAAAAAAATATATGTACGCTATGCACTGCTTTGTATATTTTTTTCTCAACAAAAAACCAAAAAAAGGGGGTTTAATACAACCATGACACATTAATAAATATCTTTGCATATGCTGCAGAGGAAGAGTCTCACATTACTATTTGCAAACATCAACATTATTACTGCACCTTCACCTTCACATTAATCATTACTTCTTTTGTGGGGTATTAATTGTGTAGCGATTTAGAGTACTCAAGGTATACTCCTTTGCAGCAAAACAAGCGGCGTTAGCAGGGAAAGCACGAAGAAGTGCTGGTCCGATGCCTCTGTAAAATCCTTTTATACCACTTTCCTTAAATACAGCACGTACTGCACCTGCGGGAGTTAGTCCCTCATGACTTGCCTGTACCCTTGTCTTAATAGCATCAAGTGGAATAGCGAAGGACCACATTCCCAAACCACCCACTCCTCCTGCAAATAATGCCTCTGGAACAGTTGGAGCCTTTGGATTAGCGCAAATCATCATCTTTGTATATTCATAAGCACCAAACCACGCCATACTTCCTGGTATATCTCGCAGCATTGTAGCCCCTGTTCCACGAAAGAATCCCCGAAGACCTTCTTTTCTGTATATATACGTTATAACCCCTCGAAGAGATCCCTCACGTCCAGAGTTGAGGGCTGTTTGCTGACGAATTTTAAGTAGTTCTGCTGGTCCCAGAACGAGTGAGCCAAGGAAGCCTGTACTTCCACCACAAATTATAACTTCCGGCATCGTAAGCGGTGTATTAGGGTCTGTTTGAGATATCTTACGTATCACTTTCTCTGTTGTATCATAGGCGAGAAAGTACAGGGCGAATACCACACCTACTCCACTCATTGGTGCCAATACACCTTTATATAACGCCAATGGTCCATCACGTTGAACCACCCGCGCCGCACACGCCACAGCTCCGCCTGTTTCGCCCTTTCCATCCTGCATGAGTGTCTTCACAGTGTCAAAGGGATGACCTACGAGGAGGTTCCCAACACCGCCAACCCAACCGGCAATGAAACTATTCACCAAATCCATCCTTCTCAGACACACACAAAAAAAAAAGAAGATATATATATATATATATATATATATATATATATATATATATATATATTAAAGTGTAATAGGTAGATAGATAGGTATAGACCCGATAAAGAAGACTACTTATACGTTCTTGTTAGTTCACGCCCAGCTTATACCTATAGTTATGACTCCTACTTCTAATAATAGAGACAAGAGCGCAATATTTAAGAGCTATACTCAAACTACCCAGGAAAATAAACACAATTCCATATACATAGGAAAAAAAAGGTTTCGTGGGGTATGTGTAAACGCACACAAACAAAGAAATAAACAGAGAAAAAAAGATTAGTCCATGAATCACAGAGTGTTCAATCAACGCCTGCTTTCCTAACTGTACCCTCAGAAAAAAACATCAACACCGTCTAATCTTTCTTTGAAACCTTTGTCTTTCTTTTTCTCAAAATTTTTTTCTTCATTGGTCTACCTCTCACCCTAATTCTTAAAATAAAAAGAGCACACTGTTCATTTCCTAATTTTACTTTATCGGACAGTTTCGGGATAAGTGTATGGGTACAAAAATATTGCCGCTATCATTCCCCTCCCTTTTTTTTTCTCATCGCTACGGGAATTAGAAAAGATCCTAAAAATAAGACGCTACACGTGGCTTTGTAGCGGCGATAACCGATATAACTCCTAATAGTGGTGGTGCTGGTGGTGTAGAAACAGAAAATAGAAAACACACCAAATGGAAGAAAAGTGAAGATGCAAACACAACAACAATTTTTTTTTTTTCACGACTCTCATCACCACTGCTCGTCCTCACCCACAACCTTCTCCCTCGCTGTATCACCGCTAAAACTGCCTTTTCTACAACAGTTCATATATAAATATAAACATGTATTATCTACGAGAAGAGCATCAAAAAGGCCAACATCAGTGCAAACAGACCAATAGCCTCTGTAAGCGCGAAACCCAGAATGGCGTAGTTAAACAACATCTTTGTCAGGTTTGGCTGGCGGGCGCAGGCAACCAGCAGATTACCAAAGATCGTACCAATGCCAAGACCCACACCAGCGAGGGCAATGGCGGCAAGGCCGGTGCCCACATAGTGCAGTCCCTGAACAGAAATAGCCACCGTAGAGGCACGGCGAACAGCCAACGCAGAGGAAACAGCGGGTGTGGACAAGATCCGGCGCACAGCGGCGGGTTGAGCAATCATCAAACGGCGCATCATTTTTTTTCTCTTTAGTGTGGATGTAAAGTTTGTTTTAGTTGTACGTTTACACTTATAAAAATATGTTTCTACTCGCCTAAGTTGCTATTGCTATTGTAAAACCTGTATCAGAAAAGAAAAAATAAAAAAAAGACGAAGATAGCAACAGCAATAAAACATTGTGAAAACTACCCATATAAAGATCCTATAAAAGACTTAGAGGAAAGTCTTAAAAAATTTTTTTTTATGTATTCACACATTATCTCTCATGCATTTTCATTTCTTTTTCATCAGTTTTTTTTTTCTTCTTCCACAGAAGCACTCTCGGTGCTATTACACACATAAATACAAACAAAAAGGACCTATGCATACCTTTGTATCGGCGTGCGTGTGTGGTGAATCACTGAGAATAATGGAACCATCACCACATCAGCCTTTTTCATCTTGTTTACGTCTCGTATTTTTCTTAACACTCGTTACAATATCATCATCAACAACAACAACCGTTCTTTTTTTCATTTTTCTCATTTATAAACAAACATAGGACGAAAAAAAAAAAAAACACACACACACACAATCAACAAGAGAAACCAATTATAATTACAAGAGAAAAAAAAAGGAGGAAATGTCTTTCTTAATGAGAAAGTAACTAAGCGAAACTTCAGTTTTCATTACTCTGGGCGATGTTGCCGCCTCCCACGACTGTCAAATGCAACATCAGCCTTTTGAAACCTGTTTTCACCTGTGTATTCCTCAGTTTTTACCCGCACGCGCTTAACGCGGCCACGATCCATTTCTCTTTCCCACATTTCATCACGCACACGCTGGCGAAACTTCTGCGCATGTAATGGACGAGCAACAGTAGCAGGTACTGACTGCTGCCTCATTCTTTCCACCTCTGTCACGGCTTGCTTTCCAACAACTCTCTCCCCCACTTCTGAGGAATTTGTTGCTACTTGTGCTGTTTCTGTTGGTGTGGTACGTCGAATAACGCGTATGATACCATTGTACATGGGATGCACCTTCCCATTTAGAGATTTGCTTCTCGTTTTACCATTTGATGCATCAATTGGGGAGAGGGGATCCTTGTCATGGTGACCATTCTGTTGAGGTTCACATGCATGCTTAGTTGCATCATCATCATCATCATCATTATAATCATTATCATCATAACAATTGCCATTACCATTGTGCCCATTTGGGGATCCCTGATGTGTATAATGATTCTTATCATCATCCCCCTTTCCATCACTATGTTTACCATTTATTGCTTGTACATTGCTCTGTTTATGAGCTTGTTTTTCTTTCATAATTCTCTTTACCTCCTCCTCTGTTAAGAGACGACCCACATCTTTTTCTTCTATTTCTGGCATAACAGGTACCACCGGTACCTTTACCGCCTTGCTTGATATTACTGGTCCAGATGTACCGCATGGATCACTTCGCTGTGGTTCTATTTTGGAGTAGAAAAGCATATACGCTTGCTGTCGCAGAGCCACTTCTTCATTACAATGCGAAGTTCGTTCATCATTACACATCAACCACGCTCCATTACGGGCACGTACGACACTGTAATAGTGACCATGATTCAGTGAATTACCCTCATGAATACAAATAGCGTTTAGTTCATAGAGGCATGAAGAACTATCAGCATTTACACTGCGTTTAAGTTGACCTGTAGCGTATGACATTCCTTCTTCTGTACAGAAAGGTGTAAGATCAAGCATTTTTGGATATTGTATAAATTTACTTATCTTTCCACCCATACAATTAAAACGTTTTAAATGTATAATAAGAACATTTGGTGGTTTATGAATTTTAAAATGTTTTTTCGCATGCACGCCAACACCACGTGGACTAATATAAACACGTCCCTCTAATGTTTCCTCCTCACAAAGTTTTGTTAAACAATGCGACAAATTGTGTCCCACCACCTCTACACTAAGAGTAACAAATGGATCATACGTCTTCGACACCAATATACCGTTACTAGTACTATTGTTGACACTGTTTCGATTAATAATGTTTCCTCCTTTACCATGGTTATGGTTTTGACTGCTTATCTGAAGATCTGCCGCCTCCTGTACTTTACCTATTTTCCCAAGGCGTTGAATTTCCTCCTGTCGACTCCATGCCACAAGAGAGCGTAGATAACCACCAATGATGCGCTGCAGTGCGTTTGTATGTTCCACACGTGGTGCAACTTTCTTTGAGCCAACTTGGCGAAATAAAATAGATCGATGGGAGGCGTGTAGTAAATGCACTAAAAACTCATGGGCGTCGCACTGGCGTCCAAGCCTAAAGTGAGGGGAAAGCGACTTGAGGTTGGAGATGATGAGGGCCGGGCGGTAGGCCCCGTGAGAGGCGGTGTGTATCTTCCGCACTGTTTCCCCCAACGCAAAGGCGTAATCGTAGGGAGCTCCAACGGTGTGTGAACAGGCGGCCTTAAACGTTCCCGCAAAGTACTGCGCCAGCGCCGGGGTGTAGGCGATTGCCTGCAGAACACTATTCGCAAAACACGTATTGCCCAAGTTCTGCAGTCCACACCCCGCCGGGCCAATACGCTGCCAACGCAGATGCAGCAATTGACGTAATTGTTCATTACGACAGAGCATCATATTCTCCTCAAGATTCAGTGGATCATCATCGTCAAACGCATCATTTCCCGTTTCCTCTTCATCTTTTTCTTCTTCTTCGTCTTCCTCTTCATTGTTGTTGCTACTAGAAGAATGATCACCTTTACCATTATGGAGGCCTACATGTTGTCGCACCTCTCGCGTGTGGTGTGGGTTCAACACAACCGCATGTCTTGGGTAACTAACAACCGACGGCTTGCGGTACAACTCAAACTGTACCTCCCGGAAAATAACATCGCGTCCAACAAATCCATTAGAGCCATCAAACAAACTCATTTCAACCCACCCACCGCCAATTTGGCCTTTTTTTTTTGAGGATACACAAAAAGAAAAAAGAAAGAGATAAGAATGAATAGAGAAAGATGAAAACGACAATACCAAGAAGCACTGCATATTTACAACCAAAAGAAGTACTTGTTTTACAAGAGTTTGATACCTCTGTGATAATAGACTCCATATCAAGAGAATTAAAAAAAAAACAAAAACAAAAACAAATAAATAATTTTTTATTTCCATATTTATTTGACTTAGAGGAACAATGCAATTCTTATATAATGATAGCAATATTTATCATAATCACAATCATCCATGTCAGTCACATTAACTGTAGTGTTCAGCTATAATGAAACAGAGAAAAGGAGAGCAAAGCACAATAACAACAATAATAACAATCCGCCCCCTTTCCAGAATAATGTAGTTTTCTATGTTTCTCTTTTATTCTCGTCACACCTATTATAATTTAGCGGAGAAATAGATTGAGTGGTGAAGAGTAACTGCCTGTTTTAGATGACACTAACGACGGACACTTTAATGCCGCTGGTCTACATTTTAACCTTTTGCATAGTTCTTTCAAATCCTCCAACACTACCGCCTCTGTTGGACGGGAAGTAAACATACGTGAAAGCAACAAATTCACTAATTCACTATGTTCTCGTGCCATTCCTTTTGCTCGCAAAGTGGGTACATCTTCCATCTCTATTCGCTCAATTAACTCCGCTCTTTGTAACCTCCTCCACGCCACAGAACCATCAAGAAGGAGATACAACAACTGTGCCTCAAACCATATATCACTACTTCCATGACAACGACGCCCATCACGTACAAGGCGAGGTATCTCTAAATTCCAGGCAATGTTATTCCGCAATTGTCCACAACCTTGATAACCTTCGTAGGTATTAAAAAATAAACAGTTAGATCGTCCATGGCAGTAAAAACAACGACAACGAGTTGAATAATTACTATAAGGATAAGAAGAATTAAAAGTGGATTGTGCACTACCCAACTGAAGTGTATCAATATCAATAAGACGTACAGAAAAAAATCCTTTACTATCTCCTTTGATTAAATATTGTCCAGCGTGGTTATCATCATAAACAAAGAAGCCATTAGGATGTTGTGTGTGTAAAAAATTAAATATACAAAGAATTTGCATTCCAATTTCTGCACGCTGACGTAGCGATAGTGCTGTAATATTTCTTCTCATTGGCGCAAATAATTCAAGTGATTTATAACCGCGAAGAAAGGTTTGAATTTGAAAAATTGCACTATATGTGTTAGAATAACAACTCAATATAGGATAATGAATCAGTGGACTCCGTATTTTCTCCTCACGCATAAAAGTATTAAATCCCTCAAAAAGAAAATATTGATATGGATGCAATACTTTTACAATAACATCCTTTCCTCTCCATAAACCTCGCATAATAGCAGTCTTTGCACCAAACTTTATAATACGTGATAGTTCTACAGGTTCAGAAAAATGTTCACAAAGAACAGGTGAAGCTTTTGATTCTAGAGGGATAAGGTCATCATACCAATAAGGAGATGATATATGATTTGAAGACTTTATCATTTGTAATGTGTTGGGACAATGTATACGCAATACAAATGGGAAATCAACAACAACTTCATCATCCCACTTATAATCTATATTCCCTATGAGAGGAGTATATCCACATCCTTTTTTTGTTATCTCTTCCATTATATCCATGGTAGTTTTATTGTCATGTGGTACTTCTATCATATGATCAAGGAGTAAATACGTGGTTGTTGCTGAACCAACCATAGTAGTGATTACATCCTTTAATAAAAGTGATGTATTACGCAGGAGATAGCTGGTGCTTACAATCTGTACATCACTAAACTCAGCACTTAAAGCACGAGAAACATTAACGGTTCCACTCCATACTTCTTTACATAATTCTTTATCTATCATCATAGTTCTCGCAAGAATATCATCAAATGATGGAAATTCCCTGCCATTCCCTTTCACATTATTTCCCATTTTCTTTATTTGTTTAGGAAGTTTTTCAATGATACTAATACTCACTCCCGACAAGAAATCCGCTGTTGCATTTGGTAAGCCATCAGAATCTCTCTCCTTATCTTGACATCTCATCACTGACGGCAACATAAATTTGACTTTCTTTTCTCCATCTTTTATCAATTTGCGGTAAACACTGCGAAGTGAGGAACTACAGTCCTGAAGCATTTGTTTAGAGTTGAGTGCACAGCGAAAGACCATTTTATTTCCACTCTTTTTTACTGTACTAATCATAGTTCTCTCCTCTTGCTGCAGATCATACTCTACAAGACCAAGCGCCAATTGAACAAACTGATCATCTGTTCGAATTACAACTCGCTGTGATGCAGCAACTACAGATTCCACTTTCTTATTCCAATTGAATATCCAATTAGATGATGATGATGCTGTTGGTGAAAAGACACGCGGTTGCCGCCAAAAGACAAATAAGAAAGTGAGTAGAATAAACACAATAATACGAGAAGTCTTTGAACGACGTGCGAACCTCCTCCTGCGCATCCTACACTCTCAGAAACCCCTGGTGCAAAATTCCCAGGCTTACGTATACGTTATATTTACTTTAAAAAATAAAACAATTAAAAAAAAAAGACCGCATGAGGGGGAAATGCTTAAAAAAAAATAACAATAACAGAGGAAGAAACAATAACGTATACACATGTTTTATTTATTTATTTATTTATTTATTTATTTATTTATATATACAAAAAGAAAGAAGAAGTGATTGGTGGGTATTAGAGTGGGGGACCTATAAACGTAAATTATCGGTAATCATGAATACAGAGAGACATAAACCTCACAAACTCTCGCTCACATCCAGAGAGAAAAAAAAGAGAAAATAGAAATAGCGCAAGATAAAACAATAAAGAAAGAGTCAGACTCCAATAAATAAACTATCGGGTTGTAGACTTCTCATCTTCAGATTGTCTCGGGCGCTTTTCTGCGCCTCCACCAACAACAAATAATGTCCGCTTGGCCTTATATAGACGTAATTCTTCACTACGCGATGCAAGTGGTATTCGTGGTGGTTCCTCACTATTAACGGCAACAATAGGTACTTTATGTGTAATATTAGTCGCTGTGGAAGAAGGAACATATGATGAAGTGATAGAGGAAGAATGATCCGCAACTGATAGTTTTACAGGAGTGTGAGAAGCAGTAGATGGAGAAATTCCACCAAGTGTATTTGTAGCAACAGATATACGGAAATTTCCTGAGGTTCTCCCAGATGGATTTGATTTGACAGATGTCGTGGAACTACTCTTTATCACTTCATGCAGCTTTGCCTGTCGTGAAGAAGGCGAACTACCAGTATTACTATTACCATTAGTATTTGTAGTAGCGAAAAAAGTCATTTCACTATGTTTCGGAGTTAAAGAAAGTCCCAGAGGGGCACGTTTTGCCTCACGCATTTGTTGTAGTGTTTTTATATCAAGAAGAGGGGAGTTATCTACTTTTCTTGATGTTTCCTCAGGGGTTGATATCTGACTCTTGCAGGGAGTTACGTGCTGTAGTTCATGCCCTTGTGGATCCTCTTTGTTATTATTATTATTATTATTAATCGTTTCACATGTTGCTCCTCCACTTTCACTATTCTGTGTTGCTGGTCGAGAGCGTGAACCGGAGTGGCCGAGAAAACCATCAAGTGTTACTTGTTTCTTTTCCTGTGAAATTGGTGTAAGGGGAATATCCGAGCGGATAATACGATGCGTGTCTGCACCCGAACTCAATCCTTCTCCACCTGCTGTGATATCCTCCAGCACGGCATGTGTGACAGTTAGTTTACTGTGCAGCATTGGCCAAATAACAGTATCTGAGGTTCCCTCAGCGAGGAGGTATTTAATCACACAAGGTGAAGACTGTCCCATGCGGTGTACGCGATCCTCACACTGCATGTGTGTACTTGGATTCCAATCTAATTCAGCAAATACGACCATTGTAGCACAAGTGAGATTGTGTCCAACTCCACAGGAAAGCATAGAAAGAACGGCGACATGACAATTCGGTGAGGAACGAAAGTGCGTCGTGAGAGTCTCTCGTTGAGTGGATGGCGTATCTCCTGTAATGTAAATGTAATCCAGTGGTTGTTTGGGTTGTACACTCTCTACCGCCCCACGTATGGCTTCCATCATACATTGATGATGCGCAAAAACAATCATCTTTTGACGAGATTCCACCATTTGTTCTGCGGTACTTCGCACATAATCCTGTACAGCGGCAATTTTTGCCCTGGCTGTTGCTATTTTAAGATCAAAGAAAGTTGTTCCTCTAGAGGGTGTGGAAGATATTACGTTAGAACTAGACGTAGATGTAGATGATAATGAGAGAGATTCCTTTATGGAATCACGAAGGGCAGAAACACTCTTCTCTAATGCCTTCTTTTCCTTTGGTGTAACATAGACATAAAGTAATTGTCGACTCTTTGATGGAAGTTCATTACACATTTCTCGTTTCGTTCGACGAATAACGAATTGTTGTAGTAAAACATGAAGTTCACTCATATTTGAGTGACCAGTATAATCAACACCAAAACGTCCTATAAAAGCATTACAGTATCTTGCACCAAATTGAGTTTTTGTAGGAGTCCACGATGGATGCATTATACTCTGTAATTGTGGATATAATTCAATTGGTCTTGACAAGGTAGGAGTTCCTGAGAGAAGTAAAACTCTACTTGCAGCACGACAGAGTTTAAGAGCTGCCATAGTTCTTTTAGAGTCAACATTTTTTATATAATGCGATTCATCAAGAATTACTACTTTAAATGTTAACTCTAGTGATTCTAAACATTTAAGTGAGGAGTATGGCACAATAACAACACTATGCACATCTTCTACTTGAACTTTTTTTGTTTGAAGAATAGCTATTCGTCCAGCAGGAATTCCGCAAAATCGCGTAAACTCTTTTGCCCAATTCTCTACAAGTGAAAGTGGACATACTATAAGTACAGGCCACTCATCACGGTAGTGATGTGCCACGGCAATTGCTTGAATAGTTTTACCAAGACCCATATCATCTGCAATCATACCACGTCCACTACGAGAAATAATAAAATCTACACCTTGTTTTTGAAAAGGTCGTAATTGTGAGTAAACTACATCTTCCACATCTGCGTTTTGAGACGCATTACCATCAACGTTTCGTTCATGCTGTATTCGTATCTCCTCTGCAGCATTCAGACAACGAAAGAAAAATAACGGTATCTCTTGCACCATTACACGTACTGTTGTTATCCGCTTAAGAGCTGAAACTAGTGAATTATAGGATTCCATCGGATACAAATAAGCCTCCTTCGCCACATACCAGAATGGATGAAACTGTGAGTCCTCCAAAACACTACACACTACCTCATAATCTGGTTTAGACACAGACGCTGTTACATGTGTGGTCTTGTGCACAGGATGTAATGCAGCTTCAAATCGCACTATCACGCAGTCATCGGCTTGGTTAATGTGTGGTACTAATCTGCGGTATCCTTCTGTCTGCACCGGTCCTAATGCAAAGAAACGACATCTACCTAAAGCACAAGAATAACCCGGTCCACCAGCTTTGCTCACTATGCACTTTACTGGAGACCCACAGTAGCAATTCATAATTTATGTATAAATGTATATATGTATATCTATAGAAAAAAAGAAGGGTAGATCGACACAGCTGACGTCGTTTATACTGTTCACTGTGTCTCTATGGAGGCTTTGGGTATAAACAGACAACCAGATATTCAAGCGATGCTTACAAAAAACATGTATAGAGACATCAGAAAAAGAAAAAAAAAACGATAGAATATTAGAGTAAGACAGGGGATGCAGAACAAGAACAGTGAAACAGTTAACCAAGGCGATTACAAAAAAAAAAAGAAAGAAAGAGAAAATAGAATGCACTAATATTAGCATTCTCTGTTCTCTCAGCCTTAATACTTCTTAATTGTCTTCTTTTTTTCTTGTGCCTTTTAATGCTTAGAATGTGACTGTTAAACGTTTGATCACTTTTTTTTTCTCATCTTTCATTCTTTTCCCACATCATCTTTTTTTTTTGTTTTGATTTGTTTCTTCTTCTTCTTCTTAGCCTCAGTTAAATATGATTTGAGGAATCTTTTCTTCAAACTCCTCTCATCTTCGTCTCGTCTTTGTTGAGGGACGGCCTATATTTTGTGTTGCCCGCCTCTTTCTTTGTTGTTGTAATTGTTGTTGTGGTGGTCTTGTTGGTTGTCGCGTTCTCTTCTGCATTTCCTGTAAAATGTCTTCCACTGCCTCCAGTACTACTTTTGTCGTTACGCGTTTCACAATAAATACACTACGAATATGTTCCAATTGCTGTTGTACCTGCAATGCCTGAAGGGGTGAAGCCAGCGTAAGCGGACATAGTTTACGTAGAAGCATCATAACTTCCATAAAGAGTGGTTCACCATACATGTGTACACATGTTCCATATTCCATTGTAAGTTGAGTGGCGAAACCGAGAAGCCATGATAATACATGTCCCTCTTCCATGGCTTGTCGAGCCACAGCAGCTGAAGTAGTACAGACATTATGTATACAACGTAGAAACTTCAAACGCATTTCATCTGAGGCAGCAAGCATAGATGTGATCATCATCATTGCATGTAGTGATTCCGAGTGAATAAGTGCCATCATATCACCATTAGTGTGACAAGCATATTGAATTAATTGAATAATAAAATCCAAATGTACAGGTGCTTCAGAACGCAGTTGCTTAATGACTTCTTCTGCTGAAGAGGCAGCAATTGTACTCTTTTCCTTAATTTGTGTCGTTTCATGGCGTTTAATCATTAGAGGAGTTGTAATACAGGCGAGGGGAAATGAAACCAGGAAACGATGAAGTGGAACAGGATTTGAGAGAGCTTCCTGAGTTTCTAATAAAAATCGCATAATATCATTATGGAGTGGATAATTAACATCTCCAAGAGGTCGTAATGCCATAACCAGAAAAGCAGAGAGAGGTGCAGGAAGTCTTGGACAATTCCATACCAATTCCTTCTGTTTCTCTTTCTGTTGTTGTTGTTGAGATGGACGCATCTTCTTTGCAGATAATTGTGTAAGTTTTAATCGTGCAAATCCCACTACAATGCGAGTTGGACCACTTGGGGTCCACACAGATGCAAGTGCTGTGGCTCCTAATCGACGTAATTGTGGATCTGTAAAGGAAAGTGAACGAAGAAGCACTGGGATACATTTCGTACCAATATTGCTGCGCGATAGCTGTTCTGCTGGCATAGCTAGTACAGTATGTAGTAACGGTACAAGATAACGTGGATCCATAATACTTTCTCGTGTAATTGAATCCAATGAAGCCAGTGATACATCAACATGAGTAGAAAATTCTGGAAAAATACTTCGCAGTACATCCCATCCTGCATTATCTTTCCCACTTATCAATATGGTATTATTTAGTCGTGCAGGACACTGCAGGGCCGTTGCTGTTACTTCCTCATCTGTCCATGTATCCACAAGTAATGAAAGCATATCAACTTCCGGTGTAAGATTGGGATTACATTGATGATTCATAATAAGAAAGCGATGATCCATTATAGAACAAGGAACCAATACACCACTGAAGACTCGCATGGTCATTTCTTTCCTTAACTCCACAACTTCAACCTCAGATTTTTCTTTTTCCTTTTCCATTTCTTCTTCTTCTTCTTCTTCTTCCCACTTTTCGCTACTATCAAAATCATCTGCATCTTCAGCAAGAGTTAACCCTTCTCCAGCAGTCTTATGTTCTTGATGTTCTACTTTTTCTTCTTCTTGTTGCTGTTCTTGAGGCTTCTCTTGCCTTAGATAAGATATGGTCAACAGTGTAGCATATCGTATACGATCTGTCGTAGAGACAGATCCAGTGTACGTAGAAAGAAGAATATCTGAGATGGTATTGAGGGTTTTATCCTCTAAAATTGTTTGATGTTTTTTATTTTTATTTGCCGTGAAACATTTCTCTCGTACTTGTAGCATAACTCGCATTGCACTCAAGATAAATAAAAGAAATCCAATAATATTTCCCTCAGTTTGTTTACTTTCAAGAAGTACTTGTATAACAGCCTTGGCATCTTCGGCAATAAACTTTAGTAACGACTGACTAAATAAAACAATACCACATGCCCCTTCCTCCGCTGTTTCTTTTTCTTTATTTATATGAAGAGTAGACGCATTAAGACTCCGCAGTATAAACCCAGCGAGTTCCCATCCCAAAGTAGTATACTTGCACCACAAAGAGGGAGAAAAATCTTTACTAAAGCGATGTAGTATATCTTCCATAGCACCACTTCGAACCATTGTGAGTAATTCCACTTCTTCTTCAATATCATCTGCCGGAGTTGGAGGCCGAAGACGTCTGCAGAATTCAAGTACTTGATCATGAAGAGGACGTAGAGCACGGTGCTCTTTTTCTGCCTGCAACAATGTTAAGGCAATTCGTCGTTTACCAGAATGATTGTTGAGAGTACTAAAAACAAGAGGAAGGGTTTCCCGCATCTGTTCACTGCGACGTGACCACTCCCGTTCTACTTTCTCCATTACAGATTTAAAGGAAGATATGTTTTCACGTAAATCATCAACCCATAACTCTTTTCCATTTTCTTTGGATGCATCCTTATTTACACGTTTATTATGACTTTGTTGTTGTTGTTTTTGTTTTTTAGTCTCCATTTCTCCTTCTCTTGTTACTATCATATTATTTTCTTTAGCTCCGTGTTTTTCTTCACCCCTGGCCACAAAAGCTCGTGCCGCAGAGACAATAACACCTGTTTCTCCATGCATTAACTCCTGGGCAGTACGATCGGCAGACTTTGACAAACTCCTCTGTAACAAATAGTTTATAAGATGCACAAAACAGGGAAGTGTGGACTCATCAAGATATAAAAGCCATAAAAAAGTCTCCTCTAACTCACATACAAATCGTACAGTTACACTGTGAACAACCCATTGCATCAATCGTGCCACCCATGCCCATGCCATTTGAGATTCTTCATCTCTTAAATCACGATGCTTCACGGCCCATAACATTAAACTAAGCATTAGCGGCCATTCCAAGACATTCTTCTTTGGACTACTCATCGTAATATGATGCAGTTTAGTCATAGAAACACCATTTGAAAGAGCTGATACAAGAAGTGAGCAGAGAGTAGAAACACTGGAGGCTGGCCATGAGGTAAGAACACCCTCACCACGACGAAGTGCATCTTCAATAGGACGTGCACAAACACGAAAAGTGGGAAGAAACGAAGGAACTGCACTAAGCCATGACATACGTAGATTAAAAACATCAGAATATAATTCCATCAAAAGGAACATGCGCTGTGAAATAAAAGCAATTTTATCTGCTGGTTTATCATTGTTTTTACCATTTAATTTAGATGGTGTCAAAAGCGGATGAAGTTGTTGTGTCATACGATGCCAAAATTCTTCACGACGTGGAACAGCCTTTAAAAGAGCCGCTTGTACCTTAGCATTAAATGTTTCCCAATCTTCTTGAAAATTTTCATTCTTTTCTTTACCAAAGTTAGCATCCTGTATTTTTAACACAAGTTGTTGAATAGTTTTGGCTCTTGTAAGGATTGCATGAGTTAACTGAATAGCAAAAGAAAGCATCAAAAGGTCAGTAGATCCTATAATAAGACGATGCACATACTCTGCCACCCACGCTGGACAAACCTCATCAGCAACATGATCTGCACTCATACTGAAAAATGTCAGAGCTTTTACTTCAACAGGTTGAAGAATTGCTTTACCTGCTGCTAAATGATACGGAATTGGTGCTAACATAGCACGGGTCATTAAGTTTAAAGTGGCTACTGCGGCAGTTGAAGTAGATATGCGTGAACTATTACCATCATCGCTGAGATGACCAGAAACACGTGTAAAATACGGACGAATCAAATCTGGAGCTTGATGCAAAATAAAAGTTACCAATCGTGCTGATGCTGGAGAACTCTTTGGTCGCAGCTGTCTTAAAATAAAGAAAAGTAAATAGTTTGGCATACCTCTATCATCCGTATCTAAGCGCATCACCTGATAGTCTGAAGGCGATTCTACAAGCTCAACCGCCATTCGGTATAAAATATTCGCAGCGTAATCTGATACCATAGTATGATCAATGGCTTTAACAAGCAGACGGATAATGTGTTTCTGCGCCAAAAGTACTGATCGCTTCTGTGAAGGAGAAATACGACTTCCCATAAAATGTTCTCCAATCACCCGTAATGCCGTATGTGCAACTTTTACTCCTGCTTCTGTACCTTCCTGCAAAAGTTCTGCGGCATCTTCAAGAAGATGTGTAAGGTAACCATGTGCACACACCACTATTTCCACCGCATTTGCATGAGATGAGGTCGCCAGATTGTTAAGAAATTCTGCTCGCGCCAATCTAACACGACGCTGTGAATAAGGCAACTGCAGACGAAAACACGATAAATGCAAAGGAACAGTGTTCTCAAAACGGGAAAGAATCACCTTAGGGATGTACTTCGCCACTACTGTAAGAAACTGAAGTGCAGAAATTGTGATTAACAAAGTTGAATCAGAAAGAGAATCCAAAGCTTTTCGCAGAAACCAGAAGTTCTTTCCACGACACATGACTCGAAGTGCACTAGATCGAACACCGACATTATCACATGCCTCAATAACTTGAGTTAACGTCTGCAATACAGGGGCACACAATTCACGTCTTTGTAGTAATTCTTGAAGAGCAACAAAACCCTGCGAATTAAGCAAAAAATATACTGCGAAGGAACTATCTGCTAATACACAAGCCCGAATTTTCTCCAGTCCCTCTCTGACAGTATCTGCATACCTTGACAAAAGGTGCCCTACCAATGGTTCCACCAAAGTCATACTACAAACCTCCAACCACTAAAGCTAAGAAGCACAACACAGCACCAAGAACAAAAGACGAATACTATGAAAACCGTAAATAAAAAAAGGAAAAAAATCCGTAGAAAAACAGAGAATAATAAAACAATAATAAACCCAATAACAACAACAAAGAAAAATAAAAGCAAAATATAGTTCCTAACATGATCAAAACATGCACCATATAAAAGAATTAAAAAGAAACCTAGCGGATATTGTATTGTATTTGAATATATTACGTGAGAATTCCATGTATCAAAAAAAAAAAAAAAAAAAATGAAAAATACATTACACAAAAAGATTCCAAAATCTGCTCAATTCGTCACCCGAGACGACATACAAAGTAGCAAATTCTAAGACACCTCCATCTTCAGACCACTTCGCAAGGAGGAAGTTGGTAGGGAGCGGTAAAAAAAAAAAAAAAGCATACATTAATCCTTTTCAATCGTTCCGACAGTGAAACTACCAAAAAAAAAAAAAACCCAAAAAAAAGAAATGGAAGAAAACATTAACACACCCACACAACGTCAGAGAAAAAAATCGAGGTACATATTCTCTTCACACAATTCCAAAGACCACAAACAACACCAAAAAAAACAAATAATATTTTCACGACAAACAGCAAAAAAAAAAAAAAACGAAACATCGATTCAAGATAAAAAACTAACTCAAAGAAAAAAAAGATTCATTTTCACAATCTCCATACTCGGAAAGTTCCACACAGAGTCCCTCACCACTGCATCCTCCATATCCTTTGCCCCAACAAGGGGAAGGACAAACTTTGCTTTTGACGGAGTCCGATGCACACCTGCCAGTTGGTGACTGGTGGAAAGCACAAGTCGATTGGGAAAGTTCGGGTACATCATGTACCAGCCACGTAAGTGCATGTAGTATACCAGGGACTTCTTCCACGAGGTGGGATAATCCCATTTGTTACTCAACGGACTGCGGCGACCACGACCCATATTCACTTGCAGATCTTTATCCTTGGTTTCATCGAAGAACTCTCGGAATTGCCTCCACTGTTTCGGGAAGTACACCGCACCCCAGCTGCTGGGCTGCTGCAGCAAGAATGGTGCGTAACCGTTATTGACGGTGATGTCTCTTACCGAGTATTGGCAGGTGAGGGGACGAAACAACGAGAGACCGATAAAGCGGTCGTCCACGTCAATCGCATGGCCTGCACCGATTGGGGCGTAGCGGACCAGCGCTTCGGCCACCCAGGAAAACCAGTACGGAGACACCTCCACATCGTCCTCGAAGAACGCAGCCACCTCCCGGTCGTTCACTGGCTGCCATGCCTCCATGATCGAGTAGCGAAGTCCAACGTTGGTGTACCGCTGATGTATCTTGTACCGACCATACGGCCACGAAACACTGTTGAGAATCTCCATGATTTCAGTCTGTTTCTTCCGCATTGACTCACTGTCACTTCGTCTGTAGTCCACAAACACCTCCAGGTCAATTGTGCTGCCACGAGCCTTGGAGTAGTCTGAGTTCAATATAGATGACAGCGTCACGCGAAGTCCATCCGGCCTTGCGTACGTAAACACAAAGATGCGGTAACCATAGCAGTCTTCTTTGTTCTTGACACGTGGCTCCTCTTTGGGGTTGAGACACCCGTCATGGTTGTCCGCACCCTTTTGTGAGACAGCAACGTCTGTTAGATTCTTTAATAACAGGAAGCACAACAATAGCAGCAGACATGTCGTGACTCTGTTTTTCCGAGACCTTTGTCGTTGCATTATGACCTTGTATATGTAAAGTTAACTACGTGCTACACCTTATAAAGAGTAATGAGTAAAGGAGAAATTGTACAATGAAGAACATAGCTGAGGTGTATGACAAATAGGGTTTGCACATTGTTGTTCTTCTATTGAGGAGAAGCTGAAAAAGAGAAGAAATCATCATCGTATATCTGAGGAAAGAATATGTTCACTATGGCGCTGCAGAGTCTCCAGACGCACAGAATGACTAGAAAAGCCCACTTCCATTCGTAGGAAATTCCACGTCACCGTTTATATTATAACGTCACACAAACGAAAACTTGAGCGGAAAAAGTATATATATATATATATATATACATGTATATATGCATATTTATATATGTGTGTATATGTGTATATATATAGCTATATACGTATTAATTTTTATAAATGTACAAACTGTTGCGTATCTTCCATTTAAAACAATAAAGCCAATTCAACAGAATATATGAGCACATGGAAAAAAGGTCGTCATTTAAATAAACTCTCAGCCTAAACCCCATTAAACATAACATCATACACCTTCATGCTCCCCATACTCGGAAAGTTCCACACAGAGTCCCTCACCACTGCATCCTCCATATCCTTTGCCCCAACAAGGGGAAGGACAAACTTTGCTTTTGACGGAGTCCGATGCACACCTGCCAGTTGGTGACTGGTGGAAAGCACAAGTCGATTGGGAAAGTTCGGGTACATCATGTACCAGCCACGTAAGTGCATGTAGTATACCAGGGACTTCTTCCACGAGGTGGGATAATCCCATTTGTTACTCAACGGACTGCGGCGACCACGACCCATATTCACTTGCAGATCTTTATCCTTGGTTTCATCGAAGAACTCTCGGAATTGCCTCCACTGTTTCGGGAAGTACACCGCACCCCAGCTGCTGGGCTGCTGCAGCAAGAATGGTGCGTAACCGTTATTGACGGTGATGTCTCTTACCGAGTATTGGCAGGTGAGGGGACGAAACAACGAGAGACCGATAAAGCGGTCGTCCACGTCAATCGCATGGCCTGCACCGATTGGGGCGTAGCGGACCAGCGCTTCGGCCACCCAGGAAAACCAGTACGGAGACACCTCCACATCGTCCTCGAAGAACGCAGCCACCTCCCGGTCGTTCACTGGCTGCCATGCCTCCATGATCGAGTAGCGAAGTCCAACGTTGGTGTACCGCTGATGTATCTTGTACCGACCATACGGCCACGAAACACTGTTGAGAATCTCCATGATTTCAGTCTGTTTCTTCCGCATTGACTCACTGTCACTTCGTCTGTAGTCCACAAACACCTCCAGGTCAATTGTGCTGCCACGAGCCTTGGAGTAGTCTGAGTTCAATATAGATGACAGCGTCACGCGAAGTCCATCCGGCCTTGCGTACGTAAACACAAAGATGCGGTACTCATATAGTGTTTGATTTTTCCCATTCTTCTCGTTGTTTGGTAGCCATGGTAACGGTGTGCCCGGGGGCGGCCTGACCGCAGGAGACTGTTCTGCTGGGTAAAAGAGTCCCAGCGCAACCAGGCAGAAGAAGCATGTGAACAGCGCACACAAAGTTCGGCGTTTCCGGAGAGGAACCATTGCACTTTACTTAAAATCTCGAAAGGAAGAGCCAAAAAAAGAAAATATGAGAGAGGAGAGCGGCAAAACGGAAGTAGAAAACAACAAATATCGGAGAGAGCACGCACTGCATCATGTCACACTGCAAATACCGGCTCCTGCAGATAATAGTATCACACCCTACACGATGCCAAAGAAATCATTTTATTAATCACACAAGTACAAAAGTACCGTGTGCCAACTACAGAGTTTATTCTCCCGCGGCATCTACCCAGAGACGACCACATCCACGGAAGGCGTATCAGAAGGTAATAAATCATATATCCGAGGGGAGGCGAACCCAGAGCACTGAGAGGGCTTGGCGGTAATATCCACAAACATATAAAAAACGACACCCTTCACACCGGACGCCAAAGACCCCACAGGAGAACCCTCCACACCACCCTTGCATATGAAAACACAAGGGTACAAGAACCAGCTATACCTAATTCCCACCGCTAGGGATCCGGTGCACAACTGGAAGCTCATTAAACATAACATCATACACCTTCATGCTCCCCATACTCGGAAAGTTCCACACAGAGTCCCTCACCACTGCATCCTCCATATCCTTTGCCCCAACAAGGGGAAGGACAAACTTTGCTTTTGACGGAGTCCGATGCACACCTGCCAGTTGGTGACTGGTGGAAAGCACAAGTCGATTGGGAAAGTTCGGGTACATCATGTACCAGCCACGTAAGTGCATGTAGTATACCAGGGACTTCTTCCACGAGGTGGGATAATCCCATTTGTTACTCAACGGACTGCGGCGACCACGACCCATATTCACTTGCAGATCTTTATCCTTGGTTTCATCGAAGAACTCTCGGAATTGCCTCCACTGTTTCGGGAAGTACACCGCACCCCAGCTGCTGGGCTGCTGCAGCAAGAATGGTGCGTAACCGTTATTGACGGTGATGTCTCTTACCGAGTATTGGCAGGTGAGGGGACGAAACAACGAGAGACCGATAAAGCGGTCGTCCACGTCAATCGCATGGCCTGCACCGATTGGGGCGTAGCGGACCAGCGCTTCGGCCACCCAGGAAAACCAGTACGGAGACACCTCCACATCGTCCTCGAAGAACGCAGCCACCTCCCGGTCGTTCACTGGCTGCCATGCCTCCATGATCGAGTAGCGAAGTCCAACGTTGGTGTACCGCTGATGTATCTTGTACCGACCATACGGCCACGAAACACTGTTGAGAATCTCCATGATTTCAGTCTGTTTCTTCCGCATTGACTCACTGTCACTTCGTCTGTAGTCCACAAACACCTCCAGGTCAATTGTGCTGCCACGAGCCTTGGAGTAGTCTGAGTTCAATATAGATGACAGCGTCACGCGAAGTCCATCCGGCCTTGCGTACGTAAACACAAAGATGCGGTACTCATATAGTGTTTGATTTTTCCCATTCTTCTCGTTGTTTGGTAGCCATGGTAACGGTGTGCCCGGGGGCGGCCTGACCGCAGGAGACTGTTCTGCTGGGTAAAAGAGTCCCAGCGCAACCAGGCAGAAGAAGCATGTGAACAGCGCACACAAAGTTCGGCGTTTCCGGAGAGGAACCATTGCACTTTACTTAAAATCTCGAAAGGAAGAGCCAAAAAAAGAAAATATGAGAGAGGAGAGCGGCAAAACGGAAGTAGAAAACAACAAATATCGGAGAGAGCACGCACTGCATCATGTCACACTGCAAATACCGGCTCCTGCAGATAATAGTATCACACCCTACACGATGCCAAAGAAATCATTTTATTAATCACACAAGTACAAAAGTACCGTGTGCCAACTACAGAGTTTATTCTCCCGCGGCATCTACCCAGAGACGACCACATCCACGGAAGGCGTATCAGAAGGTAATAAATCATATATCCGAGGGGAGGCGAACCCAGAGCACTGAGAGGGCTTGGCGGTAATATCCACAAACATATAAAAAACGACACCCTTCACACCGGACGCCAAAGACCCCACAGGAGAACCCTCCACACCACCCTTGCATATGAAAACACAAGGGTACAAGAACCAGCTATACCTAATTCCCACCGCTAGGGATCCGGTGCACAACTGGAAGCTCATTAAACATAACATCATACACCTTCATGCTCCCCATACTCGGAAAGTTCCACACAGAGTCCCTCACCACTGCATCCTCCATATCCTTTGCCCCAACAAGGGGAAGGACAAACTTTGCTTTTGACGGAGTCCGATGCACACCTGCCAGTTGGTGACTGGTGGAAAGCACAAGTCGATTGGGAAAGTTCGGGTACATCATGTACCAGCCACGTAAGTGCATGTAGTATACCAGGGACTTCTTCCACGAGGTGGGATAATCCCATTTGTTACTCAACGGACTGCGGCGACCACGACCCATATTCACTTGCAGATCTTTATCCTTGGTTTCATCGAAGAACTCTCGGAATTGCCTCCACTGTTTCGGGAAGTACACCGCACCCCAGCTGCTGGGCTGCTGCAGCAAGAATGGTGCGTAACCGTTATTGACGGTGATGTCTCTTACCGAGTATTGGCAGGTGAGGGGACGAAACAACGAGAGACCGATAAAGCGGTCGTCCACGTCAATCGCATGGCCTGCACCGATTGGGGCGTAGCGGACCAGCGCTTCGGCCACCCAGGAAAACCAGTACGGAGACACCTCCACATCGTCCTCGAAGAACGCAGCCACCTCCCGGTCGTTCACTGGCTGCCATGCCTCCATGATCGAGTAGCGAAGTCCAACGTTGGTGTACCGCTGATGTATCTTGTACCGACCATACGGCCACGAAACACTCTTGAGAATCTCCATGATTTCAGTCTGTTTCTTCCGCATTGACTCACTGTCACTTCGTCTGTAGTCCACAAACACCTCCAGGTCAATTGTGCTGCCACGAGCCTTGGAGTAGTCTGAGTTCAATATAGATGACAGCGTCACGCGAAGTCCATCCGGCCTTGCGTACGTAAACACAAAGATGCGGTACTCATATAGTGTTTGATTTTTCCCATTCTTCTCGTTGTTTAGTAGCCATGGTAACGGTGTGCCCGGGGGCGGCCTGACCGCAGGAGACTGTTCTGCTGGGTAAAAGAGTACCAGCGCAACCAGGCACAAGAAGCATGTGAACAGCGCACACAAAGTTCGGCGTTTCCGGAGAGGAACCATTGCACTTTACTTAAAATCTCGAAAGGAAGAGCCAAAAAAAGAAAATATGAGAGAGGAGAGCGGCAAAACGGAAGTAGAAAACAACAAATATCGGAGAGAGCACGCACTGCATCATGTCACACTGCAAATACCGGCTCCTGCAGATAATAGTATCACACCCTACACGATGCCAAAGAAATCATTTTATTAATCACACAAGTACAAAAGTACCGTGTGCCAACTACAGAGTTTATTCTCCCGCGGCATCTACCCAGAGACGACCACATCCACGGAAGGCGTATCAGAAGGTAATAAATCATATATCCGAGGGGAGGCGAACCCAGAGCACTGAGAGGGCTTGGCGGTAATATCCACAAACATATAAAAAACGACACCCTTCACACCGGACGCCAAAGACCCCACAGGAGAACCCTCCACACCACCCTTGCATATGAAAACACAAGGGTACAAGAACCAGCTATACCTAATTCCCACCGCTAGGGATCCGGTGCACAACTGGAAGCTCATTAAACATAACATCATACACCTTCATGCTCCCCATACTCGGAAAGTTCCACACAGAGTCCCTCACCACTGCATCCTCCATATCCTTTGCCCCAACAAGGGGAAGGACAAACTTTGCTTTTGACGGAGTCCGATGCACACCTGCCAGTTGGTGACTGGTGGAAAGCACAAGTCGATTGGGAAAGTTCGGGTACATCATGTACCAGCCACGTAAGTGCATGTAGTATACCAGGGACTTCTTCCACGAGGTGGGATAATCCCATTTGTTACTCAACGGACTGCGGCGACCACGACCCATATTCACTTGCAGATCTTTATCCTTGGTTTCATCGAAGAACTCTCGGAATTGCCTCCACTGTTTCGGGAAGTACACCGCACCCCAGCTGCTGGGCTGCTGCAGCAAGAATGGTGCGTAACCGTTATTGACGGTGATGTCTCTTACCGAGTATTGGCAGGTGAGGGGACGAAACAACGAGAGACCGATAAAGCGGTCGTCCACGTCAATCGCCTGGCCTGCACCGATTGGGGCGTAGCGGAACAGCGCTTCGGCCACCCAGGAAAACCAGTATGGAGACACCTCCACATCGTCCTCGAAGAACGCAGCCACCTCCCGGTCGTTCACTGGCTGCCATGCCTCCATGATCGAGTAGCGAAGTCCAACGTTGGTGTACCGCTGATGTATCTTGTACCGACCATACGGCCACGAAACACTCTTGAGAATCTCCATGATTTTAGTCTGCTTCATCTTCATGCGGCAATCACTGTCACTTCGTCTGTAGTCCACAAACACCTCCAGGTCAATTGTGCTGCCACGAGCCTTGGAGTAGTCTGAGTTCAATATAGATGACAGCGTCACGCGAAGTCCATCCGGCCTTGCGTACGTAAACACAAAGATGCGGTACTCATATAGTGTTTGATTTTTCCCATTCTTCTCGTTGTTTAGTAGCCATGGTAACGGTGTGCCCGGGGGCGGCCTGACCGCAGGAGACTGTTCTGCTGGGTAAAAGAGTCCCAGCGCAACCAGGCACAAGAAGCATGTGAACAGCGCACACAAAGTTCGGCGTTTCCGGAGAGGAACCATTGCACTTTACTTAAAATCTCGAAAGGAAGAGCCAAAAAAAGAAAATATGAGAGAGGAGAGCGGCAAAACGGAAGTAGAAAACAACAAATATCGGAGAGAGCACGCACTGCATCATGTCACACTGCAAATACCGGCTCCTGCAGATAATAGTATCACACCCTACACGATGCCAAAGAAATCATTTTATTAATCACACAAGTACAAAAGTACCGTGTGCCAACTACAGAGTTTATTCTCCCGCGGCATCTACCCAGAGACGACCACATCCACGGAAGGCGTATCAGAAGGTAATAAATCATATATCCGAGGGGAGGCGAACCCAGAGCACTGAGAGGGCTTGGCGGTAATATCCACAAACATATAAAAAACGACACCCTTCACACCGGACGCCAAAGACCCCACAGGAGAACCCTCCACACCACCCTTGCATATGAAAACACAAGGGTACAAGAACCAGCTATACCTAATTCCCACCGCTAGGGATCCGATGCACAACTGGAAGCTCATTAAACATAACATCATACACCTTCATGCTCCCCATACTCGGAAAGTTCCACACAGAGTCCCTCACCACTGCATCCTCCATATCCTTTGCCCCAACAAGGGGAAGGACAAACTTTGCTTTTGACGGAGTCCGATGCTCTCCAGCCAGGTGGTGACTGGTGGAAAGCACAAGTCGATTGGGAAAGTTCGGGTACATCATGTACCAGCCACGTAAGTGCATGTAGTATACCAGGGACTTCTTCCACGAGGTGGGATAATCCCATTTGTTACTCAACGGACTGCGGCGACCACGACCCATATTCACTTGCAGATCTTTATCCTTGGTTTCATCGAAGAACTCTCGGAATTGCCTCCACTGTTTCGGGAAGTACACCGCACCCCAGCTGCTGGGCTGCTGCAGCAAGAATGGTGCGTAACCGTTATTGACGGTGATGTCTCTTACCGAGTATTGGCAGGTGAGGGGACGAAACAACGAGAGACCGATAAAGCGGTCGTCCACGTCAATCGCATGGCCTGCACCGATTGGGGCGTAGCGGACCAGCGCTTCGGCCACCCAGGAAAACCAGTACGGAGACACCTCCACATCGTCCTCGAAGAACGCAGCCACCTCCCGGTCGTTCACTGGCTGCCATGCCTCCATGATCGAGTAGCGAAGTCCAACGTTGGTGTACCGCTGATGTATCTTGTACCGACCATACGGCCACGAAACACTCTTGAGAATCTCCATGATTTCAGTCTGTTTCTTCCGCATTGACTCACTGTCACTTCGTCTGTAGTCCACAAACACCTCCAGGTCAATTGTGCTGCCACGAGCCTTGGAGTAGTCTGAGTTCAATATAGATGACAGCGTCACGCGAAGTCCATCCGGCCTTGCGTACGTAAACACAAAGATGCGGTAACCATAGCAGTCTTCTTTGTTCTTGACACGTGGCTCCTCTTTGGGGTTGAGACACCCGTCATGGTTGTCCGCACCCTTTTGTGAGACAGCAACGTCTGTTAGATTCTTTAATAACAGGAAGCACAACAATAGCAGCAGACATGTCGTGACTCTGTTTTTCCGAGACCTTTGTCGTTGCATTATGACCTTGTATATGTAAAGTTAACTACGTGCTACACCTTATAAAGAGTAATGAGTAAAGGAGAAATTGTACAATGAAGAACATAGCTGAGGTGTATGACAAATAGGGTTTGCACATTGTTATTCTTTTGTTGAAGAGTAAACAGAAGAACCCCCAAGAATTTTCTGTGGTGAATAACGGTCTTGTTTTTTTTTTTTGGCAGCTACGTGCGGTAAAGATATTGGGAGTATCGTAGTTATGGCTATAAGTGGTATGATTGTGTTCTTCACGTGCGGATTGCTACAATGGCGCAGTTTTTCGGTGTGGCACAGCGAGGGATATAGTTAACTGTGTAGGCTTTGTATCCTGCGTTTTGGAGCCATAATACTCGCCCATAGTTAAGAATTGCAGCAATTATGATCGCGATCTCGTCCATGCAAGGAAAAATGTTTTTCATATATTTCCAAGAATTGTGGTCCCTTATATGGGTTTTATACATCGACGGATATGAATTATTATTGCTTTTGAACTGACGACATGAATAATTCCAATCCGATAAAGGTGTCCATCGGTTCCACACATCTGTGTTGTTAATGTTAACAGTGGTGCTAAGGAATGTGGTGTTGCAGTATTGAGAGTAACATCCTTTGTTGTAACAGCAAGGGACAACCATTACTACGCTTGGCAGTCTCCCAATTTTATGAAGGTGGCATAAACATTCGCCGGTGGCAGTACCGCAGAGGTGTTTAGCCACTAAAGCAGATTTATCAAAATTGACATTTGTACTACACCAGTCCACTTCTGTAAGGCGTCGTGCAATTCGACGTATTGAGTAGCGACGAAAAGTACGTGGTCGCTTTCTCGGTGAATTCACCCAATGTGGGAATTCCTCATTATCAATAGCATATTTTGGCGTAAAATGATCCACCACGATGGCTTCACACTTTAAGCGTTCGGCCAACTGTGCTGCAAGGAAGCCGTTGCCATCGCCTACGTCTACAATAGTTTGTATTTCTTTCTCGCCCCCGTCAAAAGAGGCGAACAGAGAGGGTAGCAATTCACCTATACCCACTTCTTGTGGAAGATTTTCTAGTTCATGTAGTGGAGAGCGATCGGGAAGCATTAATGTGTAGTCATCAATAAGTTGGGGCCATGTATGAGTTAAATTAAGTGTTTTATTCAATGCCAACACAGATTCACATGTCTCTATGCTTTTTCTTACTTCATCAGTGTCGTTCCTCCAATAAAGGTAATTATTATTATTATTATTATTATTATTATTATTATTATTATTATTACCGTTCTGTACTTCAGCAGATACACGTCGAGCTACCAATCCAGCCTCAAATCGGAGACGAGATGTTTTATTTAGTTTTCTCGAGCTCTCTACTGTGAGTTCATGGAGTGCCGCATGGACATAGCATTCTTCCAACCCTGAAGACCACATCTTGGCTACGTGCGGTGAAGGAGGCGGTGCAACTGCCTCCATAAATTGATCATCAAGCATGTCCAACAATTCTCCTTGCTGGAGTGCCATGAAGGCAATTAATTGTGAATAGTTAAGAGGACCCTCGTGCTCTAACGAAAAGGGTGCACCCATTAGTGCATACAGTAGACGCTCGCGCCGTTGGTAGGAACATGTCAAAGAGGTATTTGACAAGTGGGTGTGATTTAACAATGATATAAGAAATTCTGCAGCGATGCGTACACCCTGATACTGCTTACGCCGACAGCGAACTATCCCACGTCCGCATGTACTGTTGGCGCATTCCATCTTGAGTCGAACCTTACTTTCAACATAAATGAAGGAAAGAATATATTCCTTGCATAAGAAGAAAAATCAAATGAAAAGTAAAAAAAAAACAAAAAAAGCTCTCATGTCCTCATACAAACAGGTGGAGAAACCGAGAAGAAAAGAATACAAAAAAGTGGGAAAAATAAAAAAAAGCATCTGTACTCAATCACACGCGCACAAACACACAAGAAAAAAGATCGAAGAAGCCATAGAAGAAAATTCCTCAACAGTCTAGGGAAAAAAAAAAGAAAAAAGAAGTATTAGGGGCTGAGAGCAGAAGCAGGGCTCTCAGATCCCATAAGTAGAGTATTTATAGTCAATACTTTCTCGTGCATGTGTTTTTTTTTTTTTCAATTGTGTGTGTGTGTGTCTGTGTGAATGATCTTTCGCGTAGGTGAATGTTGTGTACGTATGGCGAACGAAACAAACGTTGAAAGATACAAATGAAACAGTAAGAGACGCTTCATCACCGACAACATTAGGTCCACATGTGACCCAAGTAAATACATCAGGAAATATTATCAGAGTATATTACACTGGAGTTTCCCGATATATCCCCTGCGTTACCTTCTACATCTTTCAAAAGTGCCTGCAGTTTTTCCTTCTTTGACATTAGTGCTTCTCTATACGTTTCTTGGTCATCTTCGTAGATAGCGTTGAGTAGTTTACTGCTTATAACTAAAATCTCGTGCCCAATTTTTTCTACAGCCTTAAGAGATGTGGCATTTGAGGCCTTTGGGAGTGCCCCCCGCCGTCCTGCGATACTTCCCCCACCTGCTGTTCCAACCTCCTGCTCTGTACGTGCTACCTTTGTCGGTGGCATGTATAGCGTGGCTCGATCATCCTGGGCGTAGCCGAGCATACCCCTTTGTGCGTTGTTATTGTTATTGCTAGGACTATCCAGTTGAATGTCCTTCACGCCGTCGTAGAAATCCCCACGGCGGTGGAGGACCCCCGAGACGGCGATCCCCATGACGACGGCATCGGCGCTGGCGGCCTCCCACTCGGCCGTGGCGCGGGCCGGTGGGATGTGCAGCTCGTCCTGCAGGTCCTCGAGGATCCGCCGCTGCTGGCGGGTGAGTTCGCCCTTCGTGTGCATCACAAACACCCGGCAGATGGCCCGGTAACACCCGAGCTCCTCCTCCCGCGCACACTTGTAGAACTCAAACGATGGAACCGGGCGAAGTCCTAAACTCCCACAACGTGCCTCCTCCGCACGGGCGTAGACCGCAGCCGCGCTGCTCTCAGGTCTGTGCATCTGTCGGTTATCACAACAGAAAGTTTTTCACTGCTTCAGAAAAAAAAGATAGATAGATATATAGAGGGGGAGAGAGAGGCATACATACCATATATAGATTCATATGTATACGTGTACAAAAAGAATCTTTATTATAGTGAAAAGGAAACAGTAATAATAAAAATAAAAAGGTGTTGCGCCCTTCCTTTCTGCAGTGTCTTACAACTCAGCGAACACAATAGGAAAAAAAAGAATTTGGAAACGTCTAACAGCTGTACCAGTAAATACAGAGAATAGAAACCCTTTTAACAGGGTACAGGGGTAGTAACAGTAACAGTTCCATCAAGAAGATCAAGTAGCCACGATTCAAGTAATGCATTGGGTGGTTTTATGGTGGCCTTCATCTTTCCTTGTCGTATAGCGACAACAACTGATTCACTGCTTTTTTCTAATGATAGGTCTGTATTTTCTGTTGACTGTCGTGAAAGCCATATCTTCCATTCTGGATCTGCAAAAGATGCTAAACGAACTGTAAATCGTGAGTCTCTTACTATGTCAGGCAAAGCAGGTGATGGGGTCTCCACATCGTGCAGAAAAATTAACAGGAGAAATCCCTTTCCATCTCTAGCTGCCTTCAAATCTTCCTTGCTGTAAAGACGCAGTTTTTCTTTAGAAGTTTTAGTAGCAGTAGAACCGGTATTATTATTATTATTATTATTATTATTATTATTATTATTATTATTATTATTGTTGCTGGTATCAGTATTGAGGTTGGATGATTCTGAGCGTTGTGAACTTCTATCTCCGGTTCCATTTCTGGTATTGTTATTGTTGTTGTTAGTATTGTTATCGTCATTATTACCCAATAAATTGAATCGGTTAGACAATTTATGAGCGATATACATGATTAAAAATGGGTAAGAGTTTGAAAAGAATGGTTTAACAAAGTCAATAACACGTTTCATATACAAATACCAGTACTGTTTTTGGGATAGTAAAAAAGGTTTTGATGTTAGCAAAAGTGATAACGGTGTCTCCAGATGAAGTGAATTACTCTCATGTTCTTTTTCAAGGAGGTACGATAATGTTTCCGCAATACTCCTTCGCTCTATATCAGTATGCAAGAGATATATATTATCCTCATCACCGTCTATAATAGCTGCAAGCGTATTCCTTGCCGTTGCTGGTAAAACCGCTAGCAGGTTAGATTCACTATTAAGACAAATATATCCCACTACAAAGGGTTTATAATCACCTTGTAGAGCTTCTAACCATGCCTCACTTGGCGTCTCATCACAGTTTTCACGCAACCACAACAGACAGTGTCGTTTACAGAGATTATAAAAAGACATACTTGTAATATATGTGATGTTTGCCATTCCTGGGTGTTGTGATGGCAACGATTCTTTCACAAAGGCTGAAGCTTTACGGTATGTAAGAGCCGCACTTGCTCCAACAATAACACCTTTACAACTTCCAGTTTCATGAGATTTGTCTACCTTTCTTGTTGTTGTTGTTTTTGTTTTTAATATAGGTGTATCACCAGGGGTACTATTAGTAGAATTAGTTACAATCGATATATTTGGAAGTTGCTCTGTGGAAACCACGAGAAACTCTGGCACAGGAACTATTTCACCATTACGGTCACGGACTTCTATTGACTGTTCACAATATCCTTCGATGAAATCCAGTAGTTCTCCTCGCGGTACTACACGAAATTCTGCAACATCATCGTACACAAGTGACAAGGCAAGAACAAGGGAGTCTCCCATAAGTGGTGGTGCAACAACACGTATAACATTCAAAGTTTTACGATCTTCCTTTAACCATTGAATAATAGACTCTGACCCACTTTCAGTATTCAATGCATACACCTCTGTCTGTTTATCATAAAAGAATCCCATAACAAACCGCTCTAACGAGATAAACGCCGCCTGATTACTCTGTGATTTCACCGCCTCTTCTAATTCTCCCATTTGCCATTTTTCTCCATCAATAATAGCAAACACTTGTACTTCCGAAGAATATTTTACACTAAACATATTCAACAGTTCTGCCCCTTCCGGTGCGTAGGCATCAATACGCCACATTTCTACTACTCCCGCCTCCACAAGACTAGAATGTGCATAACTATCCCACGTTACCCCATACCAACGACATGCACGGCATGTATCATCATACACTTGTATAAGAAAAAGACGATTACCACGAAAATTTAAAATTCGCTGCGCCGAACGTACTGATTCCATTTGCCGTGTTTTAGAAAGAATAGGTAAATGTTGATTAAAATATTCAAATATCTCTTCTGCAGAATGTTCTGTTGGATTAAACTGTTCACCAGGAATTTTCCCAAAGCTATCATAATCATGACGTTGCATATCATCATTAAGCACATTATACGCTCCCAGCACTTTTACCATGTACTCCTTTGCAGCCTCCTTCGCCTCTGGTGTTTCTTGTAGATCAGGATGATGTTCACGTGTAATTCTGCGGAATGCTTTTCGAATCTCCTCTTTTGTAGCCGTTCGCGAAACCCCAAGCACTGCATACAAATCCCTGTTATCGGTTGTAGTGAAGAAACCAGCCTCCGTCGTGGCAGCAAGTAGATGCAACAGCAAAAGTAACCCAATAGTGCAACCAGGATCTAAGGATCGTTTCATCTTTGTTTGATTGTTATTTATTTTTTTCTTTTCCTACTCTCTTTCTTTTACTTCACGAGAATGCTTTGTTTATATGCTTCCTATTGTTTCTCCTCTTATTTTTTTCTTTTTCTTTTTCATTTCTTTTTTTTTATTAGTTCTCTGCCAATTGATCCTCTGTCACAAGATTTCTAGAGGAGGCAAAACAGTAGCTTTGCAAGAAAAAAGAAGTATAAACTACCGCATCAAGAAGAGAGGAAAGCAAAAAAAAAAAAAAACATACATAAAGAAGAGAACGAAAATTTATAAAACCCAGTAAATGCAATAAAACAAAGAAATTATCTCAGCAAAGGGGTCTATAAATAGTAAAACGAATTGCACTTCAGAAAAAATAAAAAACAATACCCTCAGCCCACCCAACACCAACAAATCCTTTTTTTTTCTACTCTTCTTCCTTTTTCTCTTGGGTCTATCTTTCTGTAAGATACACTTAAAGTAGCGTAAAATGTGACGGTTTGTATATAGAGATAATAGATAATCTATAACACCATTATCGCCTGAGTTTGTGAAACAATATATATATATCATATATAATAAAACAGAAATAAATCATTAAAAAAAGAAAAAAAAAACAAAAACCTCTGATGAAGAATATTAAGTAAAAAACGAAATAATAGCAACACTAGTGAAGAAATAGGAAAGAAAAAATTAATATAGAAAACATCACTCAGCGGTAAGAATAAGAAGTTCTTCTTCTGTCCTCTGCTTCCATTCCTGGTATGTCTTCAGTGTCTGATCAGTCTCATGCTGAAGAGCCGTAAGGCACTGAGCTGCACGTTGCAATATCTCCACATCAAGACCAGTAGCTTCCAATAATTCATTCTTTGCGTCATCTTTGTTATCCTTATTATTATTATTATTATTATTTGTATTAGTATTTCTATGTTCCTCTTTATCTGTCTCTTTTTTTTCCCAGTCACAAAGGAGTAGCTTTTTCAAAAACTCATCCACCACAGCAGCCTTAGATGGATCTTCCTCCTCCTCTTTTTCTTTCTCTTCCTTCTCCGAACTGCATTCCAATACGTCTGGTATATTTGTTTCTTCGCAAAGGCGACTTTGACACATCTCTTCGAAACTTCGCTGCAATGCAGTCTCAAGTTCCCCACATTGATCACGAAGAACGCAGAAACGAGCATCTTCTTCATTCTGTAGATCTGTTGCTTCTTTTAATTCTCTCAAAGCTTCCCTTTTTTGTTCTTCCTCTAAAAAACAAGCGGTATAAAGTTCCACTAATTTTATTTGTAGATTCGAAAACTGTTCTTGCATGTGCGAGACTTTAGCATCTAATTCACTCTCCAAGCGTACAGTTTCACACTCATTAGTGTTAATTATAGATTGGTATGAAATCTCATGCTGTATATGTGTAGCTGCCGTTTGTAAAGCTTTATGCCATGAAAGGTACAAATTCTCATGCATATCTACTTCTTGCGGTATTGTAACCATTTCCTCTTGCTGATTGGACTCAATATTTATCCTTTGCCTATCAAGATTACTCACGCGTTCCTTCAGTAGTTTTACCAATGCCTGTTGTTCTTCCAAATTTCCTGCATGTTCATTTGCCACCGCCGTTGCCTTTTGCAAGGCGAAAGCCAACTCTTGTAGCGAGATACACTGCGATCGTGCCAGTTCAATTCCTTCGCGAGGAAGAACAGCGCAACAGAGTCCAACACCTTCGGCTTCCTTTTCCATTAATGTTCCCACATCTGTAATGCAGTCAAGATCTCGTAAACTCAGATCTGTATATGTGCAAGTCTGTGTTGCAGCAGAAACAGCAGCATCTCCATTATCTTTCATATGCATATCACTATTCATATAATTATCCTCCTCCTCCTCTCCATTGGTATCTTCAGTAATAGGAGTAAGTTCACACGATACGGGAGGTGGCAAAAGTCCCCGTACAGTTTCTGTGGCGTCCTGCATCAGCAATAAAACCTCCTCACACAAGTGCAGCACAGGCGCATACTCCGAGTGTTGCCTCCAAACCCCACGTGACCACTCCAGCAGAATATCTGCAAATCCAACAGGAACAGTGTGTTGTCGTTCAATCTGTTTAATGTGATCCTCCGCCACGGACTGACGCCAACGTAAGTCATTTGCGGCCGTACGCCAGTCGTTAGGAGAACGTCCCTGTGACCGTTCTTGTGCCTGTTCCAACAATCGAACTACATCACTTCCTTTAGTGGTGTATGTTGTGACGAATTGCTGCAGTAGTGTGGCGACGTGCTCGGAGGAGCGATATACACCTGAGAAAGCCCCCTGATCTTCTTTCATCTGTGCAAGCATTGTGTGAACTTCCCGCAGTTGAATTTCCCGTTCCTTTACTCGACTTTCTTCTGTTTCGATCTGCGCCTCCAACATTGCCTTCTGCTCTTGCAGTTGATTGATGGTGGATTGCACCTGGTTGTTTAGTTGTTCCAACTCATCTGCTTCAGCAGTTAGTGATGATACCATTGTGAGATCCTTTGTTCGCTGCTTAAACATTGACATGGCCGCATTGCGCATCGCAGTAAAGTTATCCTCGACATTTGCCTCATGTTTGGTAGTCGCAACTACGCTGTTATGAGTGTTACACTGCTGTTGCTGTTGTTGTTGTTGTTGTTCCGACATCAAGAGGTTTTCGTGAACAACGTCGCCCTTCATAGCAATAAAATAGAATCCAAAAAGAAAAAGATAAAAAAAAAGAAGAATAACAATAAAATATTACATAGATATACCAAATCATAAAAGTATATCAAGGACAATCATTCGTTCACAGTGTACATGTATCAAGTAAAAGAGAAATAATAATTAAAGGCGTCGTCCTCAGAGAACATGAGATCATCACCATCATCATTACCACTAGTACAAGCTTTACTTTAACTAGAAATTTATTTTACGCTTGTAAAGGATAAAATCAAATGCGTTTTTAAATGAAATCGCTATTCATCTTCTCGTCGTCGCTTTTGTCGCTTATCATTTTCCATCTTTTGCGCTAATCCTCTGGGCATTACTGGGGCCTTCGCATTCACACAAAAGCGTTTCCCACTACAACCACCATATACCGCCGTTGGGTCATTCACATCATCATCATCCTCATCCTCATCAACGTAATCATCACCATCATCATTGTTACTTTTAAAGTCCTTAGCATCATTAGTGTCTCCAGATTTAATTTTCTCATCTCTCTTGCACTTTTCCTCTTCATCCTCCGCGTTGGTTTTGTTGGTACCTGTTGGTGTTGTCTGGCGTAGGAATGATCGTCGTGCTAAGGAGTACGACTCCCGTGGAAATCCCACGTCATATATAATAGTCGCCATACAAGAGGAATGCTGAAGGGAAGATCCCACTGTACTATTTATATTACTATTACCATTATTACTATTTCTATTCGCAGTATTATTATTATTATTATTATTATTATTATTATTATTATTATTATTATTATTATTATTATTATTATTATTATTATTCGTATGACCAGCAGCTGTGGCAGCGGCCCGCAGTCGTTCCTCCACTTGTTTCTGGTGGTTTATTTCAAACAACTCGCGGCGCTTTGCCTCCTCCTTGCGCTGCATGAATTTCATGCCACGCAGCACCTCCAACGTCTTTGCCTTGTTCATTTCCCAAATAAATCACGGAGTAAACTACGGAACAGTAAAAAAAAAAAACGAAGAAATAAATGAATAAATAAAATTGTATAAACAGAAATAATTACCCTTTCCCTCCCACTCAGCCACATGAGTGGAGTAAATAAAGAGGAACAACAAGAGAGACAACAGAAAAAATGAAAAGGAGATCAAAAAAAAAAAAAAATGCAAGTAATAAGGAGGAAAAGAAGAAAAAAAGGAAGCAAGAAAAAAAATTCGTGGAGTAACAAAAAAGATCCAGAAAAAAAACAAAAAAAAAACAGAGGTGTTTCTATTTTTATACAAACATAAGCACAGATAAAGATAAATAGAAGAAAAAACAATATATACCTGTATACAAGAAAATTTTTATAAATCTCAACGTTACGGCAACTTATTTCCGTCTGTTACTTATTCTCTTCTTTTATGTGGTGCAATTTCCATCTTTTATTTTATTTTATTTTTCCACATCTTGAAGAAGAAGTGTAATCCATAAATTTAGAGAACAAAAGTTCCAGTCGTCGTCAATTCTCCATTGTTCTTATTTTTCTTTTTTTCTTCTTAAATTTCCCTCAGCACTTTTTTTCTTTCTTTCAATCTTTGGTAAAGATAGGAGTAGAGTGCGTTTGTGCAAACAAACAAAAAAAAAAGCAAGAACACAAAACAAAACAAAACAAAACAAGACGAAACAAACAAAAAATGAAGTTTAATTTACATTTCTACCGACTGCCCTGCAGCCGCGGTATGAAACCCTTACCATTCACCGTATCTCGAAGTTGTGCCACAGATCGTGCATTCTTGTACGCCGGAAGTTGTTGTGGCCGAGGTTGAATATTAAGCGGGAAGCGAGACTGTTGTTGTTGGGTGAGTGGACGTATTGTGGCACCTGCGGCCCCATTCACCCGCACCCCCGCCACCGCATCCACGGAGAAGGCGGGATCGAGCACGACGTTATGTGGAGGGGCGAGTTCCGCCGCCCGCATGAGTTCCGCCCTGTCGCGCTCCTCCACTGTTACCTCCTTGTGGTCGAGCATTGTGAGGGCGGGGAGTGCCGCAATGGTCTGCGCGCGGTACGGGGACTTGCGGGCGATGGCATTTCCACTGAATGTGACCCTTACCAAACAACAGGCATTTCGAAGATCATTAAGTAATGCACGAAGATCACTTAATCGATTGGAGCCAAGTCCTAGCATTTCAAGTCGAACTAAGGGTTGAAGACCTTCAGTAGATCGAATATAATTTTCTTCGGCGGAGATATCAGTAAGCTGCAGATTATTGGCGAAGCAATCTGGTCCTAAAGATCGAAGTTTATTATTGTCTAGTAGTAATTCTCGCAGATCTGTAAGTCCTTGTAAACCTTGATCAATAGACACAATTTCATTCCCTTTCAAATTTAAAAATTTAAGTCGCGGTAATGTGAGACTTAATACACTGAGATCTGTAATATGGTTACTCTCTAATGAAAGTGACCGCAAGTTTTCCAAGTGTTGTAAAGCAGTTCCCACAGCATATTGACCGAGGCGATTATGTGAAAGGTTTACGGCGACAAGATTATGTAATTTCAACAGTCCATCAAGATGAGCTAAGCAATTATGATGTAGATGCAAAACCTGAAGACGGGAAAAGGATTCCAACATAATCACTTCACGCAGTCCACACTGGGATAAATCTACTTCATGTACACTTCCCCATTGACTAGACGCACCAACGCGTTCCGCCAACATCTCAGAGTTAACACGACCAGAAAACACCTCCTTTGCCATTTGCTGTTCACTCTCTGTAATAGGAACACCATCTAGTACTTTTAACTTGGGAAGATTGTAAATGATGTAATTACGGTACTCTCGTCTTTGCTCTGTAGGTCCACTACCCGCACAAGGGTTACCCACAGCATCTATGGAGACAAGCCGTGTAAAATTACGTAGTGGGTATAATTCACGCACTTCACTGATAAGATTATCGGCAAAGTAGAGTTCCTCTAGAGAATTACATCCTTGTAATGTGGATACATTCGTAATAGAATTTTCTCCTATTGAAAGAAATCGCAATTCACTGAGGTTCTCAAGTCCTTCAGTTCCAGAAATTTGATTTCGTGATATATCTAATGATATCAGTCTCATACCACCTAGTGGTTTAGCTGATTTAATTAGATTGTCACTCACATTTAATGTTCGAAGATGTCGAAGTTCCGCCAAAGGCGATATATCTTCAATTAAGTGAGATGATAAATTGAGGTGACGCAACTGTGGTAATAATGAAACAAATGAAAGACTTTGCGTAAGACTCAAACGAAAACAAAACACACGAGCACTCTTAAGAAGAGAAAGAGTGGATCCGCTTTTTGTAGGTAAAGTAAATACACAATCACCGCCTGATTTTTCTGCCAATTCTGCAAATACCTGCTCAAAAAAACGAATCCTAACAACATCACCATTCTTAAGACTAGTACTTTTGTTATTATTATTATTATTATTATTATTATTATTATTATTATTATTATTATTATTATTATTATTATTATTACTATTACTATTATTATTCTTGTTTCCACTGCTACTGTTGATATGACTTTCATCATCACCAATACTTAAGTATCTAGTAATAGACGCCTGATAATGACGTTTTTGTTCCTCTGATATAATATGTTGGAGTGAAGCTTGGTCTAGTTGAATAGTTCGTTTTCTAAGAAATGTGAGGTAGGCATTCCGAGAAATAGATACACCATTCAGGAATCGTAATTGTGGAATCACTGCAAAACAATAAATTTCAGCATCTTTAAGAACCATCCATGGATTGTGATCCATTTGAAAGTCTTCTAAGAGTGGCATTCTTTCTCGAAACTGCAATAAGTCCTCTAACATGTGAAATTGATTAAAACTAAGACATAGTTTACGGAGGGCGGTAAAATTTGCACTTCCAAGCTCAATTTGTCTAATTTCATTGTTACCAAGGTCTAAAGTATCCAATAAAGGTGATGCCTGTGCTAATAATTCCCATGAAAGAGAAGAAATATTATTGTTTTGTAAATAGAGTATCTTAAGAGAACCCCATATTGAACTATTTAATATCTCTGAAATGGATGTAATCTTCCGATTTGACAAATTGCAATAGGTTATTAATTCATTCTCAGGACATTTCACATCTTTTTTATAATTCTCAATGATATGATCATCAAGTGGTCCATTTACATCAATTGTATCTTCTTTTGGATGGTACAACTCCTTTGCGCGTTGTACTACGGTAGTTGTTTCCTCAATAGCGAATAGAAAAAAAGCATTAGAATTTAACCAGTTAAGGAAAGCAAACATTGGGTAACCAACAGTAAGTGCATCATGCAGAGCATCTTGAGAACATTCTGGTATTGTTTTTTTAAGTAATTTCTGAAGAGTTTCGAAATCGTCATAAACTGAAAGTGCTGGACTTATAGACAAATGAGTTTTGGTAACATATGTAAAATCAATTACATACTCTGGAAGTAATAAATACTTATCAAACATATGCCACACTTTAACAGATGTATCATGTGGAGATGTACGATAAATAGAAAAAACTTCTTCACCATAATGACGTCGTATAATATTACGTCTATCACTCTTTATAAAAGATTGATCAACACTCGCAGCTGGATCACGTCCACCTCCCATCTCTGCCACACATTTACCTAAAAATAAACGGGATACTATTACCTGACCTGATAATAAATCTGGAGGTAATGTATGACCGAACATATCACATCGACCCTTATTGTTATTGTTTATTACTGATAAACGTTCTTGGTCAGCATAAAATAAACTATTTGTAAGAGGAACTCCTTCATCTTCTGGGTAAAGATCTGTAAAACCATTAATCATAATTTCAAGAAGAAAATTACGTTGATTTTGTAATTCTTGCGGTACAGGACTAAAAAGTCTTACTAACGCACGACGGCTACGTGTATCAGCAAGATCAATATCAAGTTCACGCATACGACTATCAAATCTTTCACGTATACCTTGACACATAATACGGAAAACTCGATTAACCTTTACACCTGTTATACCCATATTTTCATATAAATTAGCATCAAATCGTGTAGATAATAATTCTTTCGCATTCGTACACCAAGCATCATTATCCGTACCTTCTTCTATACGAATATTACCACATGAATTGAGTTCTAAAATAAGTCGTTCATGAAAACTATCACTTTCAAGCATTGTACGTTGATAAGCATCAAGTAAATAACGTTCAATTCTCTCAAGTTCAACTTCTCGTGTTTCACGAGCTCTTTGTAATTTAAATATTAGAGCTTTTTGCTCTTCTTTTATTTCCACTTCATTTACTGAATTTTTTTGTAATTCATACTCTTTTAATTTAATAAGTTCAATATCTAACTGACGTAGGGCTTGACGAGCTGTATTTCTTCTACTTTCGCTTTCTTGCCTTACTTTATCAGTAAGAACAGCAATATTTCTATCAAGAATGGCACTTCGCATACTATAATAAATGCATTTCTTTGCGTACACTGAAAGAGCAAGAGTACGTTGATCTGAAGTAATAGCCACTCCATCTAATTGTTCCAACTGTGATAAATGACAAAGTGAAAAAGTAGTATAATTATTCAAACGACAAACTGGGGCACTACCATACATAGGATCACTAAGCCAAAGAGTACGCAATGACTTTATAGTCGTTAAGTGCGTAAGTTGACCCAAAAAGTAAATTTGATTATTTGCCAAATTAAGTTCTTCCAAACGTATTGTACTACACGTAAAAGCATCTTGAAGTGATGCAATACGATTTGAGGCAACCCAAAGAGATTTCAGTTTGGGCAGTGAATTCAATCCAGTAATACGCCGTAATCGATTACCGCAAAGCCACATCTTTTGTAAATGTGGAAGATGTGGCATTCCTTCCATAGATTCAATTAAATTCCCTTGTAAGAAGAGTTCCTTGAGATGATGCATATGTTGTAATCCTTCAATTACGCGAATATTGTTCTCATTAAGCCACAATTCCTCTACATGATGAAGATGAGAAAAACTTTCCATACTCTCCAAACCAACATGAATAATTTTTACAACAGTTAAATATGGGAAAAGACGTATTTCTCGTAGTTGCGGTGTGGAGAGAAGGAAAAGTTCCATTGTAGTAAATTTATGTGGTGTCTGAAGGAACTCTTCCAAAGTCCATCCGTTATTATCACAAAGCAATTCCACAATCTCTGCCGTCTCGGGATCTTTCATCGCCTGACGAATAGCATTACGAAGATGTTCTACAACCGTAGAGGAAACCTCCTCCTGTTTTGTTCCCATTGTTGTTGTTGTTGTTGTTGTGGGTGATGATGCTGTTGAGTCTCTAGATGCAGGAGCAGCGCCTAATACACCCGTCGCCATTTTACGTCAGGTGTGCGTTCTCACACTTACGTCGGGAGACTAGAGGGAATAAAATAAAAGGGCCAAACAAACAAACAAACAAAACAGACACACACACAGAGAATCTGAAACAGAAACACACAAACGCACAGAAACAAAGAGTAAAAAGAGGAAAAAAGAGGGAAAAAGGAAGAGGGAGATGGAAGGAGGTAAATAATATTGAAAAGGGAACAACTAAACTGTTCCCGCTATGAACAGCCTTGATGATACCCACAGTGGATTCCTATGAGGATAATTTTAGACAAATAAAGAAGTAATATATATATATATATATATATAAAGAACAGCTAGTACAGCAAAAAAAGAAAAGAAAAAAGAAAAAAAAGTACAGGTCTTCATCAACTCCAGGCAGAGAAAGAAATTCAATGAAGCAAAAACAACAGACGCAAAAAGACAGTTTAAACAAAAAAAAGGCTAATAAAACGAATACTGTGCCGATGCAACACACAAAAAAAGAACCATTGAATATATGGCGCACAAAAAGGATGCTTCACATACATGATTGATTAACAGTCTTTCACCAAATTCAAAAAAAAAAAAATCCCTCTCACAGATCACCAGAGGGTTCTTTTCTTGGATCAATCGGGATTCCTCGAGGATCACAGCCGCCCGCAGCTCGTGACCAATATGGACAAATAGCCTTCCGTACTCTTACTGCAATTCGTTGTAAGAAATCCATATGCGTAGTTGGTATTGTCGCGGCTTCTGCTTCAGCGGCTGCGAAGATCTCAGATGTCAGGCGGTCTTCTTCCTCATCCACCAGTTCTTCACAGGTAGAGGAGAGAAAGAACGGCATCCAACCGCCACGTACTCGCTGTATCCCATGATGCTTAGAAAAAAACAAGGATGGAACCTTTTCTGATTTCATTTCCAATCCATAATCCATAGCCACCCGACGGCACAATTTCTCAAACGCATCAACTGTTTCATATTCGTGAGGGAGTTTAACGTCTTTTGTAGATATTCCCTTTTTGGCATCTCGTTGTTTACGCTCCACATGACGTATAATAGCAGGACGCATTAAATGTATAGCTTCCTCAATAACGGCACCGCATGCGGAACACTTAAGTGGAAGAAACATCTGGGGATCTTGAGGATCAGGTAGTAACTTACGCACAGGATCATCATCATCCACCATGTCCAAAAGCGGTTCATCATAACTCCCATCATCTCCCATATCGTCAATTGAGAGACGAGCAGCAGAAACACTGTACGGTGCAGCAACACTGAATATCAGCAAGAGCCATAGTAGCAGTGGTGCTTGTCGCCTAGTGCCTAGTTGTAGGTACATAAATGAAATAGTTTATGAATAATAATAGAAGCCAAAAACTTTTATCCGTGCAAAGTCCTTTCAGAACCTTAAGCAGTACAAAAAGAAAAAAATAAAATAAAAAAACAAAGAGGAGATATCAAGAGAAGGAGAAAATAATAATAATAATAATAATAATAATAATAATAATAATAATAATAATAATAATAATAATAATAGTAATAATAATAAACTAAGTGTGTAACATAGCAAAGACAAAAGAAAAAGGCATACGACACAAGGCAATATGCCAGAGTATGCTCAGACAAAGACCACTCGCAAGAACAGTTTGAAACAAACTAAAAAATAAATAAAGTACTAGTGAGTAACTAAAAGGCATTTCCTTTTACTAGTCTTCTCCCTCTTTTTATTTATCATCTTTTTTTTCATGCGTGTGAATGTGTTGTACTCTTACGTTATCACACAATGTTGAGGGATACCTTACAGCCAAGAGAAATAAAGGTAAAAAAATAATAGTAAATAATAAAGGCGATAGTAAAATTAACTAAATAACCCCCCCCCCCCAACAAAATAAAAAAAAACAGATAAAATCTTCGTTAATACCTAGAAAGAGATGCTTATCATTTTCCTTTTTTCTTTTTCTTTTTCTATGGCCTCATCCTAACTATGCCGCTCAGAACTGTTCTGCGGGGCCGTAACCCACCAGGATATTGTACACATGGTCATTAGATGATCCAATAGAGGAACTCGGTCGTGGCAGTCGCAATGGCACGGAGGATGTGCCTACACCAGAACATTGCGAATAGGTAGAAATAGAAAGTGAGTCTGGCAAAATAATACCTCCTGTTGTTGTTTTTACTGCTTTGCCTTCAGCAGCAGCAGCAGAAGGGGAAGCAAAAGTCTCACTACCACGGGGAATAAGAAGTGCTCCAGATGTTGTACTCCGCATCCTGAGAAAAACACCTCTGCTTCTCGGGAGCAACTCACTGCTTGATCGTGGTTGTGGCCCAGGTGACGAATGTGACTGTGAATATGAAATGGGAGTGATATGATCCACCAATGTATGGCTACTTCGTGATAGTGGTGTCATATCATTATGCGTATAACCTTCATAATCTTTTACTTCACCAGTTACAACATCATACGTTACGAGTCGTGGTTCATCTTGGGCACTTTCAGTATCTCTCGGCTCTGTTCTAGAAATCCGCAAGGTATTTGTTTTTGCAGCTTCAGAATCTCTCTGAAGACTCTCAACTTCTGATGTTTCTTTGGAAATCTCTTTCACGACCACATCTGGTTGTTCTTGTTGCTTTGGTGGTGATGATGTTGCTTGTCTACTCTCTGATGGTACCATGAGTGACGGTTTACCTGAGAGTAAAAATCTTTCTTCTGTGGGAAAAAATAGACGTGTTGCGGTATTCTTTCTTTCCAGTGGAGATCCGCTACGTGGGAAAAGTTCATAAAATCCCGCTTCTGTCATCATACCTGAGGAAAGAAGTGAAGATGGGTAGTCGGTGGTGTATGTGCAGGGAGTAACGGCCTGGGCGAGAGAACTGTGTTGGACGTTTGGTGGCAAAAGTGGGAGTAACACATCATACAACATAAGGCCGGCATTGGGTTCCTGAAAAGAAACAATGTAAGCACGATGAACACCATCTTCTCGATTTACCTGCAGTCCAATACTGTTTACTTCTGCAAAGAAGACAATTCGTACCACATCTCGAAAATACACCATCACAGTAAACGTTGAAGACGCCAATCGAAACAAAAGTCTGTTTGCGTAAAGACTTATCACTACATTATCTGCAGCGATAACGGGATAGGGAACTTCCGCAATAGCAAGACGTCCCCAGATAGCTCGATGATGTTGTAATTCGTGCTCCTGTTCTTCTTGTTGTTTTTGAATTTGCTTTTCTTCTTTTTTTTTTGTGGCCCTGGTTCATACTGCTCCTCCTGCTTTATGATTATATCGTTAAGTGACAGTGTCGTCATCCCAATGCAGGGATTTCTGACGATTATAGCAATATATATATATATATATATATATATTATACGTCTATGTACCCCTCTGTGTGCTGTAATAGAAAGAAAGAATTGTATATAGAAAAAAAAGAATAAATAATATTTATGAAAGAAGGTGTGAAAAACAAAATCTACATCGAAACTCTACAGATATATATAAACCTCACTCAATCAGTAAAATCGCAGAATGAGACAAACAGGAGAAAAGGCAGAAAAAAAAAAGAAAAGGAACAACAACAACAACAAAAACAACAACATCAAAAAAAAAAAAAGAATACCGAATAACCCAAGGAAATAATAAAAAAAGAAACGGAAGGTATGGAACATCATATACATACATATTCATCCCACACCATCTGTTTTCTTTTTTTTTCGTTTCTTTGTATTCATATTCTTCTTTTTCGTTTTTCTTTCTTATTGTTTTGTTTTGTCTTCACTCTTCCTTTTCTTTTATCTTTTCTTTCCCCACTCCCCTCCTTCATAGGTATCGTATTGTACTTATTTTGCCTCTTCCTTCAATTCATGCTTGGGACGCTTGTTCTTATCATTCTTCTTGTTCTTGTTGTTGCGCCGCTCGAGTTCCTCCTTTTTCTCCTTCTTTAATGTTTTCCTTATCTGCTGTTGAAACTCCTTATCCTGCTGGGCGGGATCGAGCACATGTCGTATCACCGCTGCGGCCAGCCAGAGTCCAAATAGCGGTGGCATGTAACTTATCGTTCCGTTAATAGCACGATCACGTCCGCCGGACTCCTGCCGCTGCGGCTTCAGTGGTTTACGTGCGGTCTCTGTGCTGTGCACGGCGACAATGCTGCCGGGGCGCACTCCACGTTTGCGCAGTTCATTGCGGCAGCACCGCGCGAGGGCGTCATTTGTGGTGGCGAAGAGATCGCCGATGTTGACACGTGCGGGGTCGAGGCGACTGCCGGCCCCACAGGAGGTGTACGTGCGAATCCCGAGCCGCACGGCCCCTGCGAGAAGTGCCACTTTGCACTCGACGCTATCGATGCAGTCCACCACGTAGTCGTACGGCTGCCGGGTGAGAATGTCCTCCACGTCCTCCGGCAGCAAAAGTGCCTCCAACGCCGTAATGCGGCAGTGGGCGTTTATATCGTGCAATCGCCGGGCGAGAACGGCCACCTTTGACTCCCCAACTGTACTGTCTAACGCGACGAGTTGCCTGTTTTTATTTGTGTTCGACACCACATCGTGGTCGCAGATGGTGAGACGACCGACGCCGCCCCGCACAAGTGATTCTGCACAGTGCCCGCCAACACCACCGACGCCGGCAAGAAAAATATTGGCGGCCCGCAGTCTTCGCAGTCCATCATCGCCGACGAGAATGTGCGTTCGCTCGTAGAGAGCCGCATTAGACATCGTCACTATCCACCAACCACTAATATATATATCTATTAATATATATTATATATATTAATAGATATAAAGAGATACTGAGAGAGAGAGATATTGGGGTAAAGAAGTGGGGTCGTACAGGCACTGTCTCTCTCTACAGAGCGATATAGAAGAAAATAAAGAGATACACGAATAGAAATAAGATAATAATAATAATAATAATAATAATAATAATAATAATAATAATAATAATAATAATAATAACACCGCAACAGGGAAAAAAAAAAGAAATATAGATTAAAAAAAATAACAGTAATCGTTGGCGTGTATAGTAAAGTTACTCTACTTATTGGTAATGCTCTGAAATCGTTCACGCAAAAAAGTAGGAATTGGCACACGATGCATTAAACATGCCCGCATGACTTCTCCATATGCTTCTGGAGGAAGTTGAAACTCCTTTGAAACACTTTCTGCGAGATGAAGCAGTTCAATTCCCTGCTCCCACATTCCCTTTCCACCAGTAAGCGCGAAAACATCACGATGAATACTAGAAGGCGTATATTGCAGAAATACCACATCCTTCTCAGACTTACAGAGGCGAAGAAGTGCCTCATAGTAGTCTAGTTTTATAGTGGAGTCTTTCTCTAACACAACAAGATCTGTGTAAGCCCAAAGACACACCGTGTTAACAGCAGCAGGTGGATGATCAACGCCACCCCACTGCATCTCCGCGAAACGAAGAGCAGACTTGGATACAACAATCACATCCTGATAAAGAAACATATTCTGCTGCTTGTTAATATAACTCCCACCACCAACAGAAGAAACATCAGTAGATATTTCTTTACCTTCTTCACACCTCTGAAGAGGATGAGAGTACGCAAAACTATCATTACATCTTTTCTCGCGACAAAATACTACTGCAGAAGACCATGAATGAAGTCGTATCACATTCATGGCTGCAGTATCATGACGAGAAAGCGCAGCGTAACTAAGAAACGAAGAAGCCATATCGTTACCAGAAGATAGAGAGATCAACTGTCTCAGTAAACTGATATCCTTCGTATCATCTGAGAGCCACTGCTCGATACATGTACGCAAAGTTCCCTCATCTAATACATTACGTAATGCTTGCAAACCCTCACCTTTATCCAGAATATTATCATCTTCAATAGATTCTGATAACTGCACCAACATGCGTTGTCTATCATTAATTTGTAACTGCATTTCCTGGGAAAGGGCTAGCGCTTTAAGAGTTTCCACTTCGCATAGCAGAGAAACAGAGATACGGTACATGGCATATAACCATGCGAGTGATGTGCGCTGCTGTAGTGCAGTTTCAGGTGTTACAAATAACGTTGCTCGTACACCAAAAATAGATATCAGTGCTTTTTTAACCACACTCACCGTATTGTGAGATGATTTTTCTTCAACAGAACGTGAAATTTGAGCAGCATTAATAGTAGCATTACTAGTAGCAATAGCAGTATTATTATTATTATTATTATTATTATTATTATTATATGTGCTATGGGCCCGTAAGGCTGCAGCCTTCTCAATAGCGTCAATCAACATACAACTATTCATCATATCATCTACTTTATGAGTACACCACGGTAGTAATTTCCGCCGCTCTTGTTGTACAAAAGCGTGAATACATTTAACATCTTCCGTAGAAAGGGAATCTAGTTCTACACCCTCTAGTACTTCTAAAAGCACACGAAGTAAAAATGTAGGGAGTTGAAATGCAGCTAATTCACGTTGTCGGAAAAGGCGATGAAATAAAGTAGGAACCAAATTCTTCGGGACATGCATTGCCAGACATTTTACGAAGGCAATAGACATAAATGTCACTTTCTCATCACTTACAGACTCATGTGTGGAAATTCCTGTTAACGTACCATATACAATAGCACTTTCCAGGACATCTAGAATATCAACATGAGGGAGTAAACGATAAAGTGCTGTTAATGTAGATTGAAACTCTGTTGTTTCATTATTTTCCGCAATACACGATAGTTGTAGGATGCGATGTAGAACAACCGGGGAAAGCAAAGGACAATAACGAACAGTAGATTCGGCAAGACTAACAACATCCTGTAGTTTAGATAACTCCATTACATCTCGAGATAAAACTTCCATTGTTGATAACTTTAATTCACCGTGGAGTTTTTCTACTAGTGGTAATTGTTGATGAATTCTAAGTGTGGCATCAGTTGGTGCCACTGTAGAGCTACTATTAACACCAGATTGCATTCTATTATAATTTATGACAGACATTCTCAATACAAGAGACAGTAAATAGACAATATCCACATGAGTTAGGGTTAATGATCGACTTGCCATCTCCATTGCAGCAAATGTTTTCTCTGGTGATGCACTTGCAGCAAGTATGGATTCTAGCTCCAATGGGAATGAAGTATTGCTTTCCACATGTTTATTATTATTATTATTATTATTATTATTATTATTATTATTAACAATAGATTCACTATTACTACTACTTTGCTGCTTTCGAATAATCTTTCGTGCTCGCCATAGACAAGCAGTGCGAATATCAGGCTGCACACTACCAAAATACCGCACAATCGCACGACAGAGAATTTGCCCAGTGTCGTATCCTTCAAGCGTTGACTCAAGTTCCATACAACGCACCAGAAGAAAACTTAATGCGATACATTGTATAGATTCACTAGAAATCGTAGTTGGAAAAAGGCGATGGGTTACAAGAAACGTCATATCACTAGAGGCCATTAAAGATACAGATCGTAGGGTTTGTATGGCTTGTGTTCGTCGTAGCGATTGTCGAGTGTGATAAAGAATCAAGTAAAATGTAGGACATATGATACCGGTCGCACTACAAAGAGAAGCAATAAATGTAATATGTTTAGATGATAATTCAACTATTCGATCCGTAAGAGCTAGAAACAAAAGCTCGCATAAATATGAAGCTTTTTGTTTTTCATCATTATTTCTCTCTGTATTCTGAAATAGACTACGTGTTTGGTAAATAGCAAGATATTCCAACAGTGACACAAGTGCGTCAGCATGAATCGATCGAATAAATGTTTCCATCTCAATAGGAATATGTTTCTCATTACGGTTTAGAGATGCGAACCTATCACCTACTTCACGTACAGATAGTGTATAATTCTCCTGTTCTTGTATATAGCGATTGCTCTCCACATTCATCCACCGCTTTCTCCTAAGAAGCTTATGGGCAGTAAACAATAAATCCACATTGCTGCTCTTTCCATCATCACTCCTATTCGCGTTGTTAGTATTCGTATAGCTGTTGATATCCCTGCAACTACAACTACAAGTACTCCCACTATTATTACTACTGCTGCTGTTGTTGTACAGTCTACACGTCACGCTTAGTGCTATTGCAAAGTCATTTATGCCTCTCGCCGCGGGAGTGCACAACAACAGCAGCAGCGACTTGCGGCGATGAAGAATGAACTCCGTTATGCGGCCACACTTAAAAAAGTGCTTTGCAATGAACTTTTTTTTTTAACCGTGGCTTACCCTTTGATCATCCTTCATAAATAAAGGAAATAATCAATGAAAATGAAATAAAAAACATTACTATACATATATATATATATATATATATATATATATATAAATATAATGCCTGCTACTCAGCAACACGGAAGGATTAGGAAATAATAATAATAATAATAATAATAATAATAATAATAATAATAATAATAATAATAATATTAATAATATTAATAATAACAATAATAATAAGAGAGAAGACAATACAAAGAAAGATAATAAAAAAAGCAAATACAATAGGTTGACCCTTGCTATCACCTTCTCCCATTTCCATTTGCATATATACTTATTAATTGTTTACAACTCCCAAACGGTCTCGTGAAAAGACAGCATTATCAAATTGCATTTGTGTGCCATCCAACTGTCGAAGTAACGCAAATACGTGTCCAACACTTGGTAGCTCCACACAGAGCGTTGTTTCCACAGTGGGATCACGCCATATATGCACTGGCTGAACACCGACAATACGAAGTAATTGTAGTACCTCCGCATCATCAAGGAGGCAGTGCAGGCGGTGAATAAAGAGTAATTTACGCGGGTTTGATACTACCGCTTTGCTACTAGAATATGTCGCTACATTTGGTCCATTCTCAAGTTGTTGCATGTATGCATCACCATACAACTCACGCATCTGTTCTTCCATTTGTTCAACAGTACGTTTACAAGCTAGACGAGTCTGAAGCAGTTGCAACTTTTTACGTAATTGTTCTTCTGTAAGTCCAGTTGTGGTAGTTTTGGTGGTGTCTTTTTCTTCACTATTATTATTATTATTATTATTATTATTATTATTATTGCTATTAGTATTTGATAATAGCTGTTGTATTTCCTGATCAACTTCAAGCCCTTTCGATTTTGCCGTTCTCCACTCATGGCGAATCTTGTACGCCGGATGTTCACTGTGTTTGGTATACCAATTCTGCCATTCCTTCTCTAGTGCTCGTGTTCGTTCCACCAATGGACCCCACAACAGTTGTTGCTGCTCTTCCGTTGCGGCAACCGCACGAAATACACCGGCGTTTCCCCCAACAACAATACAATTATTATTATTATTATTATTATTATTATTATTATTATTATTATTATTATTATTATTATTATTATTATTATTACTATTACTAATATTATTATTATTATTATTATTATTATTATTATTATTATTATTATTATTATTATTATTATTATTATTATTATTATTTTGATTATTGATACCACTACTAGCTCCAATGCTGGTGGTTGAAATGTTCATGGAGTTCACAGCGAACATAACAGCCGCAGCAGTGGCGTTGCTATTAAATGACACAATAGCACATCCCTCACCTGGCAAACAGAGAATGTTAAGAAAGTACGCGTTAGGTATGCGTGAACAAGTCTCTTCTAAAAACCGTTTCATCGCCTCCGGTGCGTAGTACATGGTGGGCAAACATTCAAACGTCACACAGTGAACAGAACACGTACCACTCTCTGAAAACACGCTGGGAAGTGGAGTTGGTGTCGGTAAAATACCCCCCGCATGATTTCTATCCGCAATAAAATTGCAGTTCACATTACTACATGGTTTATATGAATTTAGTACTGCATCTGACGATACACCTATACGTCGTTTTTTAGTAGGTTGTACTGTGTCTTGCTTCATCATCTGTGTTGATGGCGGTGTGATTGGCAAATTACGTACCACCTCCGCTAACCGTTGTGTAAAGAGATCTGTAATTATTTGCAAAGTAGTTGTGTCAAGGTTCTCACTATCATTCTCCTGTAGAGACTTTTCTATTTGAGTGCGGAGCAACACTTCACGCCCATGAGGTTCTTGAGAAAGCACGGCATTACAGGCATCACACATTGTGCTAACCAAATCCTTTCTATCTTTCAGAAATGTTAACACCGCTTCATTTGTTTCCTCGCGAAGCACACGGGAGATTGCACGGCGTATATCAAGATAAAACGCCGGTGGAAATTCACTCTTTTGTTTTCCTTTTTCTTGCTGTTGTTGTTGTTGTTGTTGTTGTTGTTGTTGTACACCTTCTTTTTGCTTGGCAGCTGCGGGAATATCACCTCGTCCACGCTTCCCTCGCGCAAAACGACCATTACCGAACCCCCGTGAACTGCTCATACTTCTTTAAAGTGTGCAACCGCACCACTTTCTCACCACGAATGTGGAACAAAAGAAAAAAAAGAAAGGAAAAGGAAGAAGAGAAATGGTCAATAAAAAGAAGGACGATTTAAACGTTTTCAAATTCTCGTAATCATCTCTGTTTTCTTTGTATATGTGTAAGGTAAATATATATACCTAGAGAGAGAAAATAGAGAGAAAGAGGTAATGTGCCTGTCTATGTATGTGTATGTTTCGTGATACAATTTCTGTTTTCTCCCTTTTCTTTTCATTTTAATTCCATCGCTCCAGAGGAATCGGGAAAAGACTTGAATTCGCTCGAGAAACCATACACATACATACACACTCAGTCTCTCTCTCTCTCTCTCTCCCCTACATACACATACAAAGAAAACAGAGAAAGCAGCAAGGCAAAAAAAAAAAAGAAAAAAAAACAAGAAAACGATGGTAATGATGATGATAAATGATAAAGGTACGTAAACGAAAGAACTATGACTCAGTTTGTATTTGTTGCAGCTTTCTTTTTGCTTACCACTTCATCTATAATGTCCTTCAATTTACCTTTTTCTGCTAAAGCCTTAAGTAGTTCCACTATCATTGCTGCATAATCGTGACGACGACGTTGATTTTCCACCCGTCCCTTTTCTCGCTGCGCTCGGAGTTGCTCCAGTTGTTCTTCAAGATACATCGTTGGTGCCTCACGTTTCTTTGCCTCTCTGATTTCTTTCTCAAGTTGCAGTAATCGATCATCTACAACCGCCATGAGAGAGAAGGAGATACCGCGAGCCGTCCTTGATTGATCGGCAGCACTCTTATCAATAATACGCTTTTGCACCACCTCTATAAGTTTTTCCTTGTAGTTTTCATCTGTGGCATCACCGGCAAGAATAGGACCCTCCTGCAGTCCATCCAGTTCCCAAATAGCTCCATTCTTGTATATAAAAGAAACAAAGTGGTATACATCACTGGCATCTGGTGTTTCACGATCCATCTCAAAAAGCATGGCAGGGGCAAAAGAATTATGGGCATCACGCAACACTTCACAATCGCCAACCTGTGTCCCACGAAGATGGGGATTCATTTCATTTGTGAAGGAGAGAAAATTGCGCAGTGGTTCGCCAAGTTCAATACGATCACTGTAGTTAAGTAACGTGTTCACGAGGGCGAGTGTGGCGCAGGCGTTGTTAACTGTCTGTTGTGCAAAGTACACCGGCGCATCTGGGACGACGGCGCCATCGGATGTCTGTTGTTGTTGTTGCGATTGCGACTGTGGAGCCCAGCGGAAGAGAAGAATAAGTCCATAAACGGCGGTGTGGCCCCGCAGTGCGTCCGGCTCAAGTGCGATGAGTTCCTCCACCGCCACCCCGCGTGTGCCGAAGCGCTCAACGAGCTCCGTGAATACCGCCGGGTCGCTCTCAATAAGACACCAACGCGGCATTTTTTCTTCTTTATATTTTATTTACTTATACCCCTTTTTTCTTTTTTTCTGTATCCTTCTGTCTCTGTCTGTGTGTATCTACGTTCCTCTACGTTGGTGATTAATAGATAGAAAGAAAGAAAGTGTGTATAGATGTACATTATATATATATATATATATATTGTATATATGTTTTCTATTCTCTTGCCCTTTCAAGGAGCATGTATGGTTGAAGCACAGGCAATGCAGGACTTCAGTAACAGGAGGGAGACGATTTACGTGATTCAGAGTATCCATCACTCAAGTCTAAATAGAGTCTCAAGAATAAAGTGAAGGGGAGAAAAAAAAAAAATAAAAGAATAAAGCAAGAAAAAAAAAACTCTATTTGCAAAGTACAGATGTAAGATCCTGCAAAGCATCAAAAATATCATTGTCCTCCACTCGAAGGGCATAACGTGTCTCTGAAGAGTCTTCCCGTACAGGTTGACCACAAACTCCCAGCAAGGCATGAAGTACACGAAGATAACCCGGTGCTCCTAATAACAACTGCAGTGGAAAACGTTTTCCTCCACAGTGAATAACTGCAGGAAAACCGTAACGTGTCATAAGCACATCTAGAGGTATCATGTGCAATAGTCGTATACGCCGTAATTTGGTAGAAAATAGCATACTGCATGATGGAATTGCAAGTGTATCTATTCCAATCATAACATGTGCCCATTGAGAGTGGGTAAGACAGCGAAGAAAGACACCCGCATCTCCTAATGGACGATGTACACGGTGCTGCAGTACATTTGCCGCATAGCGTAATCCATCAACTACAAATACCACATTAGAAAAATGAAGTCCTGATGCTATTTGTGCTACAAGTCTAACTAATACGGTTTCAATAAGAATATCTCGTAATTCCATATCATGTGGTGCATGTCGTGCGGCATATAATATTTCTAAAGCCCCAGCTGCAAAAGTCTCCCATTGATAGGCCGCCTGGTGTCCAACCAATTGCGCTAACGCCGAGTTACTAAATCGTAATACACCATTCGTATTTTTATTCCTGTTTGTACCTTCGTTTAACACAAGTTGTTCCCACGCCTCAACAAGCACTCTACCGCCATTACGCAAAGAAAAACGTTGGGTGATAGCACAATCTATCACATGTCGTACAAATGTTAGAAAGAAAAAAGGAACATCTAGCGCAAGTTTATCCCGCTCTATAATATTAGCTTCCATTTTATTCGTATTCAACTTTCCCATGTTCTTCTCATTTGAAGCCCATGCACTATCAAAGAGTAATTCAAAGTTTAGAGGCAAGAAGAGAGAACCACAGAGAGAACCTTCTCCCATAGATGCTGTCAAATAACTACAATAAGCTAACGTTGTTGTTACACCACTCCGTGGTGGTCCTTCTACAACAATACGAAGTTTTTCTTCTTGTTTTACACTTCTAGTCATTCTCTTTCCAATAACAGAGTTAAGACACGAGTTTAATTCCTCTCGAAAGAGTAATTCATCTTCTACAAATGGGCTTCCAATCAATTTTAGTGAAAGAAGAGTTTGCACTGTACTAACTCTATCAGAATGTGACATTTCTCCCGCAGCCCCAAGTAATGGTGGATCAACAAAACGAGGAGTGTTAGGTAATGTAACACGTCGCCCTGCAATAGTGAAAGTCGTACGACTCATATCCACATCCTTGTTAACATTACTTGATTCTTCATTATGTATTTGACGATCCCCAATTTCTACCCTTTCAGGAGGACTCCTTTCATTTAAAGGCAACCCACGTTGAGGAGGTGCTCTCCCAGAAATATCTAAATTATGAGAATCAGAAACACCAGCAGTGGCACTAGTATTCGTATTAGTATTGATAGAAGAAGAAGAAGAAAAGTTTCTTGAAGGCTGACCAACTACTCCCTTTGAAGCAAAAGGAGAAATACGACTTAACGATGGTTTACACCGTTGATATTCCTCTTCCCGCTGCTGTGTGTGTGATTGTTGATGAACAGAAGAAGCAGCAGCAGCAGTAGCAATAATAACATCGCAAGACTGTTTCCGCCGCAGGAATCCCGGTGTACAACTCACCACAACATTACCGGCTGAACGACATTCCGCCACACGCCAGAGTGGTTTCCCTGTTAACGAGTACACAAAGCGATAACGACCAGATGCCGTTATATCACCAGAATAGGCGGCTATTCGTGCCGATACATATTGCAAGAACTGTTCTAATGTGTCAATCTCAGTGGGCATGGGGACGTGTATGGCATGCTCCAAGTATACATCGTGGTTTTCAAATACCACAATATCCGTCATTTCTGCTGTAATATCCATAAATAAAACAAAATCAAGAAAGAAAGATAACAATAAAGAAATAAAGCAATAAAGCAATAGTACTCAGGGAACTCAACCAAGAAAAAAAAAACGAGGAGGGTTTGGGAAATAAGAACAATACACTAGTCAAATAATATAAAATACAACGATAGACCCTTTTTTTTTAATGATTACAACATAGAGGAAACTAATATATATATATATATATATATATATATATCGATAAAAAACTACAAAACTCAAATACACAAAACAAAGTAGAAAGAATCGAAGAAAAATAGACAGAGAGACAGATAGATAGAGAAGGAATAAAAAAAAAGAGAGGTATTCATAATTTTCATCCATTCCATTTTCATCACTTAGATTGATACCTTGGTTATAGCTGTGAATTACACTCGGTCCATGCTCTTCAAATATATCCAGTGTTACCAAACGTTCAGAAAATGATGAGAGTCCTGCCAAAACACTCGCGCCTGACCACACACTGTACTGATGGTCAGGTGCGTCAATTACTTTTGCACTCGCAAAAAGGCCTGGAAATTCCTTTTCAACCTCTTCAGTCAGACGAGTTGCAAATCCTTCAAACATTGTATTTCCACTAAGAATAATACCAGAGAGGAGATCCCTTCTAATATCAATGCTAGATCTCTTTACTGCATCAACCACAAGTTCTTGCATAGGAGGAAGTTCAGACATCAGAATATAAGGTGAGAAGAGAATTTCAAGTGCACGAAAAGCTCCCTTTTCAATATGAACCTTTTCTCCATCTGGTAAAGAAAAGAAAGACTTTTTTTCTTCCTTCTCATGAAGTTCCGTTGTATATAGAGAAGAGATATAGCAAAGTTGTTCTTTAATACTTTTAACTGTCATTTTATCCTGCGGTGATGTAAAATTAAATCCACGTTCGTAAAGAAGTGTTCGTAAATGTTCTGTTACGTCACTTCCAACGTGATTAATGCGATTAGCTCCTCTTTGAATTATATATGAATCGCACACTGGCGTTACTTGAGTAACACCATCTCCAGAGGGAATAATAGCCACATATGATAAGTTAAAAGCTCCAAAAAGCAATTCTGCTAACTGTTCGGATGACTGTTTTGGATTCAAAATTGACTCTGTACAAACAACAGAAGTTTTTTCTGGATTTAATCCTAGTTCCGTGAAGGTAATAATTTACGATTTGTTCCATATTGGGCCAATCTCTTACAATCCCTTGTTGAATGGGAGGGTGTAATATCACGCGGTGCATTTCGTGAATGGCTTCTGTTCCCACAACAAATGGTGGTAGTGGTGCCGCATCGGTGTTTATTTTATTACGTTTTAATAGTCCCATCTTCTTTACGGGTACTCCCACAACAGTGGGGAATATAAGCGATGGAGGAGACTCTGAAGCCGTCCCAGCTTTTACTGAGGACGAGCCAAAGTCTACAATGATCGTAGAGGATGCAGACATGAATGGGTTTCTTTTTTTTTTACTTTTTCTTCTTCTCATATTTCTTATAATAAATATAAATTATATATATATATATATATATATATATATATATATATATATATATATATATGTGATATTTTTGCTGGTCTTTTGCAACGATCAATTTCGGTGCGTGGAAATGTGTCCGTGGAGTGCTTCGCACAATTGAAGCAAAAAAAAAAAAAATAATCAGAATACAGACAAAGCAAGAGAAAAATGAAACAAAAGAATACAAACAAACAAAGAAAAGAAAAAACAGCAACATGAAAAAGAAAAAAAAACACAGACACAAACAAAAAAAAAAAAAAAAGAGAGAGAGAGAGAGAGAGAGAGCGAGAGAGGGAATTAAAAACAGAGAAAAAATACAAGTGACCGGTAAAAGAAAAAGAAAAAAAAAGCCTCTGTATTGATGAAGTTTTTTGATGCGCTTATAAATTCAATTTTTTCATATCATACACCTATTGTAATACCATTACCACCTTTCCTCTTTCTATCCCTTTCGATCATGTGGTTCTTTTTTTTTCCCCCTCATCCTCCTTCTTCCTTCTTCATTTTCTTCATGGCTGAAAGGCTTTCTTTATCTGTTTGCTTGTCAGCAATCCCTTGCGTTGCGCTGTTGGCTTATGCATATTGTATGCGTGCATCCACATGGAGATCTCCGCCGCCCCCAAGTACCTCCCGTGCAGACGCAGCAGCCCCGCAGCCTCAGCAGCCGGCATTGCTGCCATCTCATTGGGGCGTGTGTGTGCAAATAGGACGAGTTGGCAGATCGCACGGTGTAATGCCCATCCCTCGTACGGCGGATAAAAGGGAGAAATAAGTCGCCACAGTACACACAATATGTATAGTACATCACCACCAGCAGCACCAATATCATTAACAGCAACAACTCCCTCCACCTCTTCAGGAGAGAGCTTATCTGTAGCACGGTCAGTAACAGTAGTATTCAAAGCAATATTATTATTATTATTATCAGAGGTATTATGAGTAGATAAAGTACGATCGGTATCTTGTCCTTGTTTTCGTTCTTTTCGTTCTTGAGAAAGTGTTTTGTTTGTACTATCATAAACAGCTTGCATGTATAGGGGTCGAATTCCGTATTCACGCAAAAGATCTTCGATCTGAGAAGTTTGCCATCCCAGTTTTGTAAACGTTTCAAAAGTTTTATTTACAATTGATGTTACTGGGACACAGAAAAAGTAGAAAAGAACACGATAAAGCCAATGAACATGGTGTACGTGAAATTCGGCGACTTGCCGAAGTTTAACCAAAAGCCATTCTGCCACTTCTTGATATCTCATACTTGTCGTAATCTTACTAAAGGAGAGCACTAAGCGTGAGACCATCATCTGTCTCTCTGGTGACCACGTTTGAATTTCACCACAATTATTGCAGGGTTTTTCACTAAGAAGAAGTGGATCTTTTTCATTTATCGATATGGTTGCACTTACCAATGGTAAATGTGTATATTTTTGGCAATTGCTACATTGCACATATTCTTCTTTAGCATCACTATTATTATCCATACAACATCGTTCACATGCACACCAAAATAGCCACGATCGAAGGTGTTCCCTTCGTTTACCAACACCCATTAAAAAATGAGCATCGTTAAAATACTTCACATTTATAAAATCTCCAGGATTAATAGGACGTACTGCGATGAGTGTTACTGTATTATCTTGAGGATTAAATTTCATAGCTGCATTAGCAAGACAACTATGATTCGCCAATGCACACGCACGGAAAAATCCAGAGTGAAAACAATTGTAACGACACATAACGGCAAAAGAGAAAAGATCCTCAAAATCGCTTTCATCAATATCTGGAAACTGAACACGAAGTGCATGAATCATTTCTTCTCGTGTCTCATTAGAGATATCTTCCGGACACCTCGGCCAACAACCTTTAAACTCTTTCTTGAATCTTTCCCATTCCTGTGAGTGATCACGTTGGTGTGGGTATATCTTTTTTGCAAAATATTCCACAATCTTCTGTGTTGTTAAATCACCCTGGGAACTGAGATCTGCATCTACAAAAGAAGTTTCAAATCTTTTTTCTACAAGAATAACTTCATTGGGTTTTATTGCCCTACGAGCGACAATACCAACACCGCCCTTGTAATCTTGTAGCTCAATGTATGAAGAAACATTAGAAAGTCCCAAATCACGGAACAATGGTACTTCCACTTCTTCAGATATATCACCAAGATTCAATACTGAAGAAGATGACATGTTCTGATTTCGTAGTAGTGGACGAAAATAACGTAAGAGTGTTACAAATGCTTCAAAAGGATATCCAGATAATCTTCTTGCATGTATATAACGCAACCAGGCTTTCGCAAATGTAGACTCGCAGTCTGTTGCCTTTCGTGCAGCTTCCCAACTCTTCTCATAGGACCCTTGTGCGTGATACACATTACTTAGATTTGAGTATAATGTAGCGAGTAGTTGACGTGTAGCATTATCAATGCTAGAAACTTTTTCTTTATACTCTTGTTGTTCTTTTTCTTGCTCTTGTTCTTGTTGGTGTTCTTGTCTATTTGTAAGAACTTTAATAGCCTGCAGGTAGGCCGCTTCAGCTCCATTCACATCACCATTGGCAAAACAAGTATTGCCCCTTTGTTTGAGATCCTCTGCGACTTGCATATGATGGCTACACAACCACTAAAAGATAGAAAAAAAAAACCACACCGACAATATAAATAGAAAGTAAAGCAAAACAGTTTTTATTTTTTATTTTTATGAATAAAAGGCTCAGGGACAGTCATAGCAATTTCAACAGAGGAAGAAGATAAAGACGAAGAAAGAAACAAAAAAAAAAATAAAAATAAGAAATGGGAGATATACATGTACGTGCAAAAACACAAAGACAAACACGAAAAAAAAAGGAGAAAAACAAAACAAAACAAAAAAAAAAAAACAAACTTGCATGTACATGCACACTTATAAATCCCATGCCTAATTTACCCAAGAATATCTGTCTCATTTTTTTTTTTCGTCAACCCCTAATAAAAGCAGCACGTGTAATGTCTTGCAGTGAGAGAGTACCACTAAGGAGGGATCCGATAAGAACACACACTTCATTAATAAAGCTCACTAAACCATATGAAACCAAACTCGCATGAATACAATTGTACCAACGTCTGTAGTTCACATGAATTGTGTGACTGTAGGTAGCAAAAAATCGCGCTAGTGAACCAACGTGAGGACTAAAGCTGGATGATGATGGCCCATTCACTAGTAACGGTGTAGGCATTATCCAAGCAGGTCTGGGATCACCCGCTGACGTTACACGCACACGTACACATTCTGCCAGTAATACAGATGATTCATGTTGTTTGTACTGTTTATGGTGGTAATGATAGTTATGTTTCGATTGTGATATATTCGGGGCATACGGAAGTCTCCACAGACGACGTAATTCCTTCCTAAAGAGAGCCTTCGCGTAGACCTCGTTGTACATACCACTTACCACAATCAGATCAAAACAGTCCGTCTTCAACCAATCCATCTTCTCATTTAACTGCTGCTCTGCTAACATTCTTTCATCATAGGCCCGTGCATACAGGATTCGTTGCTGCAATAATTCCACAGCCCGCTCCACTTCATTATTAGTTTCCATATCGTCACTGTCGTTATTGTTGTTATTATTGTTATTATCATCCCACACAATAGCTGGAAGTATCCATAAGGAAGATCCGTAACGCAACAGACGTGGCGATGTTGTGTCTTTTGCTTCTTCACTTTCAACTCTCTCACTCTGCATCACTGACATAATCACTTTCTTCTCTTCTCCTTCGTTCTCCTTTTCATTCCTCATCACTGTTTCATCGTTGTTGGTGTACGCAAGACGCCGTATTACACGACCGTGTCGCAGCCACCGCAGCAACGACACTTCAAACGCCATCGAATCCCGCAGCTGCCGTGCAAGTAACTGCACTACCGGCGGTAATACAGAGAGTAGATAATCAGGGAAGAGTACCTCACCGGGGTTCCATAGATGTGCAAAAAACCTCTCAACGTGGCTGCGTTCTTCATCTTTGCATGGAATTACTAACCACGGGGAACCAGTCAAAAGAGCTGTGCGAACACCGTGTAAAAGTCGTTCTTTAAATCCATTTGTAAGAATGCCATTAGGCAGAGAGGGTGATCCAATCACAGTTACAGCCAAAACTCCGTTAGACTTGGCTCGTTTCCTGTTATTGCCATTACTATCACTTTTCGATCTCTCACTCGAAGAACTTATTTGTGCCGCAATATCAGCCACGTTTCCTCCCCTTTTCTGATCGTTATTATTATTATTATTATTATTATTATTGTCAGGACAGCCATTTCGACATTCATCTCTCTCGTAAATAGACGTACCTTCCAAGACAATGCTCAGAAGTGCGGGATCACCATTCCGCAGCACTCCGAACTCTCTGTGACGTTCTCCAATGAAAACATCGTCACACCGCATACACGCCTTTGTAGCAAGGAGCAATAAGCTGAGGCAGCCTACAAAGACAATGGTAAAGGAATGTAGCTGTACGAACATCTAAACAGGACTTTTCTCTTTTTTTGTTTTTTATGTAGTCCTCCTTGGCTATAAGGCCATGAATGAAAAAAAAAAACATATATTTGTACGCACAGACACCACGAGAAAAAGAAAACGAAAAGAAAAAGAAAAAGAAAGAAAAATATAAAAACCTCCGTCACCCTCTTTTTTTTCCTTTGTATATGTGTTGCAAAAGACGGGAAACCAATTTACCATTAAAATAGAAAAAAAAGTGATCAAGAGAGCCAACACGGCGAGTGACGGCCCGAGAAAAACCGCAGAAAAAAAAAAAAGTAAGGCACAGCGTAATCAAAAACAGTAATCAAAAAAAAAAAAAAAAAAAAACGCAGTCATACACGTAAAAAAAGAAGGTAAAGAAGCTCTTGCATAATTTACAACTCTCACCGACGGGAGAACGATAGCTTTTTTATTTCCATAAGGGTATTGCTACTACGCTCTTCAGAGTTGTTCTTCTTTTCATTTTTCCCTGTATTACTCTTCCAGGTGACTTTTTCGCGGTCCAGAGAGGGTGTTGACTTTGTTGCCGTGGTAGATGTCACTGAAAGTTCATTAGGATTTTGACGTTTTTTATTTGTTGAACCTTCCAGCGTCAGTGAAATAGACGACGCGGAGGAGCTAGAGTCAAGATTATCTTTCCTCACCTGTTGAGCTAGAGAAACCCTTTTAACATGGAAAGAGGAATCATTTCCTTCGCTACTACTGCTACTAGTACTACTTGTATTATTTCTAACATTTTTCTTTTCACGAGCACTCGTTGAAATTACAACCTTTGTACTCAGTCGTGATTTTGGTTGAGTATCGCTGCTCTCATCAAAAGAATTGTTGGTAACCACAGGCTTCGTGTTCTCTTTAACGTTACTGTATGATCTACTATATGCCCTAGATGATGGGAGAGAATTTGATCTATTCGCTGACGGACTCCTTGTTGCTAGTTTAGAAGAGGATAAAACGACATCTTCAACTTTTCCCTTAGTATTCATTGTTGTTTTACCAGTTGAATTATCACGAGCCTTCAACATGACTTTTGTAGAAGAGGAAGACGATGATAAAGAGGAAGATGATATATCTCGCTTAAATGTACGTATCGCTGAAGAAGGACGCTCAATACGCGGAAGTACAGGAGCAGCAGAAGGAGATTCTGTAATATTTACCCCTTTCTTAGTAGTAGTACTGGTATTAATAGTAGTAGTAGTAGTATTAATGGTACTCGAAGCAGGAGCACGAGTAGGAGTAGAGGTAACATTAAAACTGGTAGCATGTGCACCATCATTACCATTGGTACTACCACCCGTACCAGCAACAGCAGTAGCTGTAGTACCTTGAGTGATTTTACTGCTAACTTCTGGAGCTTTTCTAATACTAGAGGAAACATTAGTTCTAGGAGTGGAAATGGTGTCTGCATCTACTAAAGTGGTATTCACTCTTTTCACCTCAGTTAAAGCCGGAGTCGTTTGTTTTTGTGTCGAAGGTGATGAAAAAGAGGAAGACGATCTATGCAGAACAGCTTCTGATGAATTTATCCCAGCGCTCACAGTTTTGGATACAGGTACAAATTCAGAAGTAGGGACAGCAGAAGAAGCAGTATTAACAGCAGCGGCTGGAGCAATGCTCGCTGCTTCAGGCATAAAGACTGCTGGGCGTGCCCCCACCTGGATGGCATCCTTTCGGAGTTTTTGAATTGACTCAGGTTTTACTTTTTTTGTTGCACGTAGAACAGGTGGGATGAAGGGATCAGCAAACCGCCTGTAGAGTTCTGAGAGACTCGGTCTAGAATTCGTTGTCGAAGTTACTCTTTCAACAGCATGTTCTTGAGTGGAATTTTGCGCCTGCAGGCGTTCTACTTCATCCTCAAGTCGTCGAATTTCGAGCTCTTTTCTGTCCATAAGAAAACTCCACTGCTTTTTCTCATAGCTTTGACGAACCAAAAGAAGCATAGAAAGTTCATGTTCTGCCATTATTCGCATCTGATCGGCACAGAAGACATACTCTGCTATAATAGATGCTACTACGGCAAGAGCTCTACTGGTGAGCATCTGCAATGCCATAGAATCCGACATTTGTTTTGATGTTGAAACAGAAACTTCTTCTTGTTCACTTTCTTGTTGCTGTTGCTCTTGCAATAATGTTGAAGGTGGTGTTGGTGATGAAGGTTCACTTCCATGTTCCTCTGTCTGTGTGCCCTTCTCGCTTGCCGTTGGCTCGTGTGCGAGTCGAGTGGTGAGCTCCTCCACGCGTTCGGTGAGGAATTCGAGGCGCCACAGGACCGCCGTTGGTACGGTGAGACGTCGGGCGTGGAGACTGAGAAGATCGACGCGGGCGGCGGCCTCCGCCTCATCAAACTCCCGCCGCTCATTCGCCTCCGCGAGGACGAGGGCGGCCGCGTCCTGTACCCACACGGCCCGGTAGAGCAGCTGGCAGGCCGCGTCGTGCTGCTGCGTGAGTTCCGCCACCTCCGCCTCCAGCCGCTGAATGTACCGCCACGCCGACACCTCCAGCCCGGCCCCCGGCACACGGGACTGGCTGCTCACATTACTATTAGGGCACGATAACAAGAGGGGATTGCCACGCAATACAGCAGGGTCCATAGGAGATACCGAAATAAGGTTACGGAAAGGAAAGAAAATCTAAAGAAAAAATACTTTGCGTTGCTTTTATCTTAAAGGGATAATAAAATAACAACCCCTTCTATATACTATCTAATATGTTCAAAACAGCTCACAACCAACAATTGAACAACGTTCTTTAAAAAGAAAAAGAAAAGGCTAACTAAACGTTGCACTTAATCAAGAAAAAAAAAAACAGAAACGCGTGCCATCCGAAAGAAAAAAACACAAACATAAATAGAAGCAACAAGAACAACAGCACTGACAACCTCACAATAAATCAACAACAAACAAACATCACAATACATATCAAATTCTAAAAAAATTCAAAATGATTCTACGAAAGCATAAAAAACATCACAACAACTCAATCTCCAGAAAAAAAAATTTAGTACAAAAAACAAAAGTTAAGAAAAAACAAACCTGCGCACGGAGAGCAGGTGCTGCAACAACCCGTACCAATCTCGACTACACCATCTCCTCTCAAGCAATCCATACGGCACCATAAGAACCCTCCAAACCGCAAGATACGAATAAAAGTAACAGCAGTATCGTTATCAACAACACTATCATTCTCCAGCATTCCACTAAACAGAACAAATAGATTGTGTCAATGTCCACGACAAAATAAATCTCTTAAGGACCAGAGAGATTCACTTCGCAACAAAGACCCAGTTAAAAATAATAAAGGTTCTAGTAATAGTATTTTTCTCAGTTAAATACTTCAATAAGCAGTCTCTTTTCTTTTCCATTTCAATGTATACATTTATTGTCTTCCACCTTTTGCATTTTTTTTTTGCTTTTCTTAGAAATCGTTTTTTTATTTTTCTTTTTTGATAAAGAGGGGTAGAAGATAAAGATGTCACTTTGTGACATCATGGAAAGCCTTTGCCACGTAGACAACGTTGGTGCTGTTGAGCCCTGAAATTGCCGCGCGACCGTTCAATGTCATGTACACGTGGTGCTTCTTCTTCAGCAGCTCCACCTGTTCCTTTGTGAGTCCGGTGTACGCCATCATACCGATCTGGCGCACCACGTGCGACCAGTCAAGTGTCGACCCACACTCCTTCAGCTCCTTCACCAGGCGCTGGCGCACGCTGCGCAGGCGACCCGACATCATATTCAGCTCTTCCCTCCAGATCGCCGTCAGTTCTGGCGAGTTCAGGACCGAGTTCACCACACGGGCACCAAAGATGGGTGGGTTGCTGTACGTGGAACGAATGATAAGGGCGGTCTGCGAGAGAATAGACTCCACTTGGGCAGGGTTCTCCGCAATGATGTGCAAAGCACCACAGCGGTGCCCATAGAGGCCAAAGTTCTTCGCGAACGACTGCGCCACAATGAGATTCGGCATGATCTTCACCAAGTGCCGCGGCAAAAGGCGTCGCGATCAATGTCGCCACTGGCAAATCCCTGGTACGCCATGTCCACCAACGGCAGGAGATTGCGTCGCTTAATCACCTCCGCCACCTTCACCCACTCCTCTTGGGTGGGGTCGAGACCAGTGGGGTTGTGCGCACATGCGTGCATCAAAACAACGGAACGCTCGGGAAGCTTATCCAGTGATTCGAGCATGCCGGGTATGTCAAGAGCCTTCGTGGCGGGATTGTAATACGTGTAGTTCGACAGCTTGATCCCGGCACCCAAAAAGATACCAGCGTGGTTCGCGTAACCCGGGTTGGGGAGTGAATGGTGCTGCAGTTGTCCACGAAGCGGTGCAGCACTTCACCAGAGATACGCAGTGCGCCTGTTCCACCCAGCGTCTGGCAGCTCGCAATGCGACCATCGCGAATTGCGCTGCAGTCATCACCAAAACACAACTTCTGCGCCACCTTGAGGAAGGAAGGCACACCATTAATAGGTGCGTACTCCATGTCGCCGCTCGTGTCAGCCTTCTTGACGGATTCGAGCACAAATGGGCGGTTGTTGTCGTCGCGGTAGACACCTACAGCAAGGTTCACCTTGTTGGGGTGCGGGTCATGCTGGAACTCGAGCGAGAGTCCCAGAATGGAGTCCGGTGCCCCCTTAGGCACACAGTCAAAGTAACTCCCCGCACTGCGGTAGCTTCCGAGAATGGCACGTCCAGAGAGTCCTGCGGCAAGAAATGGGCGCATTTGATTCCTTGTACTTATTCACGTAAAACTGTTTTTCCTTTCTTTGCCGTGATTTGGGCGATAAGAATGGACACATATTGCCCATGAAAAAAGAAACACACATACACACACACACAGAGCAAGAGAGGGAAAGAAGACGAGAGAAAACAGAGAAATGGGTGACGATGGTTAGCAAAGGTGCACTTGAAGCGAAAAACCAATGGCGCAGCCCAGCGCAACCTCATAAAAACAAAAAAAGCATGAACGTAGCTCAGAAAGAAGGTTAGAAAAGTTGCATGGGGCTTCATTGGGCACTGCACACAGTTTACATCACAACAAGAGTTAGAATGAGACACCCATCCGTTTGAGCGTAAAAGAATAAATTGAAGAAACGCTGAAAAATAATTTTGTCGTCAACAACAGAAACAGTGTTGAATTCCGATTTTTGGATGCAATCATTAAAGCACGAGATCGATCTCTGTACTACACTCAAATAGATGACGAGATAACACACCCGTCATCCCCACGCGCAGCTTTTCCTCTGGAAAGTCAACATGACTGGCATTGTACGTCGGCACAATTGTGATTAACGTCCTTGTCAGCATAAAAACAGTACCAACGGTATCCAAAAGACACCAATTGCCCCATGTGGAAAAAAAAAAAACCTGCGCACGGAGAGCAGGTGCTGCAACAACCCGTACCAATCTCGACTACACCATCTCCTCTCAAGCAATCCATACGGCACCATAAGAACCCTCCAAACCGCAAGATACGAATAAAAGTAACAGCAGTATCGTTATCAACAACACTATCATTCTCCAGCATTCCACTAAACAGAACAAATAGATTGTGTCAATGTCCACGACAAAATAAATCTCTTAAGGACCAGAGAGATTCACTTCGCAACAAAGACCCAGTTAAAAATAATAAAGGTTCTAGTAATAGTATTTTTCTCAGTTAAATACTTCAATAAGCAGTCTCTTTTCTTTTCCATTTCAATGTATACATTTATTGTCTTCCACCTTTTGCATTTTTTTGCTTTTCTTAGAAATCGTTTTTTTATTTTTCTTTTTTGATAAAGAGGGGTAGAAGATAAAGATGTCACTTTGTGACATCATGGAAAGCCTTTGCCACGTAGACAACGTTGGTGCTGTTGAGCCCTGAAATTGCCGCGCGACCGTTCAATGTCATGTACACGTGGTGCTTCTTCTTCAGCAGCTCCACCTGTTCCTTTGTGAGTCCGGTGTACGCCATCATACCGATCTGGCGCACCACGTGCGACCAGTCAAGTGTCGACCCACACTCCTTCAGCTCCTTCACCAGGCGCTGGCGCACGCTGCGCAGGCGACCCGACATCATATTCAGCTCTTCCCTCCAGATCGCCGTCAGTTCTGGCGAGTTCAGGACCGAGTTCACCACACGGGCACCAAAGATGGGTGGGTTGCTGTACGTGGAACGAATGATAAGGGCGGTCTGCGAGAGAATAGACTCCACTTGGGCAGGGTTCTCCGCAATGATGTGCAAAGCACCACAGCGGTGCCCATAGAGGCCAAAGTTCTTCGCGAACGACTGCGCCACAATGAGATTCGGCATGATCTTCACCAAGTGCCGCGGCAAAAGGCGTCGCGATCAATGTCGCCACTGGCAAATCCCTGGTACGCCATGTCCACCAACGGCAGGAGATTGCGTCGCTTAATCACCTCCGCCACCTTCACCCACTCCTCTTGGGTGGGGTCGAGACCAGTGGGGTTGTGCGCACATGCGTGCATCAAAACAACGGAACGCTCGGGAAGCTTATCCAGTGATTCGAGCATGCCGGGTATGTCAAGAGCCTTCGTGGCGGGATTGTAATACGTGTAGTTCGACAGCTTGATCCCGGCACCCAAAAAGATACCAGCGTGGTTCGCGTAACCCGGGTTGGGGGAGTGAATGGTGCTGCAGTTGTCCACGAAGCGGTGCAGCACTTCACCAGAGATACGCAGTGCGCCTGTTCCACCCAGCGTCTGGCAGCTCGCAATGCGACCATCGCGAATTGCGCTGCAGTCATCACCAAAACACAACTTCTGCGCCACCTTGAGGAAGGAAGGCACACCATTAATAGGTGCGTACTCCATGTCGCCGCTCGTGTCAGCCTTCTTGACGGATTCGAGCACAAATGGGCGGTTGTTGTCGTCGCGGTAGACACCTACAGCAAGGTTCACCTTGTTGGGGTGCGGGTCATGCTGGAACTCGAGCGAGAGTCCCAGAATGGAGTCCGGTGCCCCCTTAGGCACACAGTCAAAGTAACTCCCCGCACTGCGGTAGCTTCCGAGAATGGCACGTCCAGAGAGTCCTGCGGCAAGAAATGGGCGCATTTGATTCCTTGTACTTATTCACGTAAAACTGTTTTCCTTTCTTTGCCGTGATTTGGGCGATAAGAATGGACACAGATTGCCCATGAAAAAAGAAACACACATACACACACACACAGAGCAAGAGAGGGAAAGAAGACGAGAGAAAACAGAGAAATGGGTGACGATGGTTAGCAAAGGTGCACTTGAAGCGAAAAACCAATGGCGCAGCCCAGCGCAACCTCATAAAAACAAAAAAAAGGCATGAACGTAGCTCAGAAAGAAAGTTAGAAAAAGTTGCATGGGGCTTCATTGGGCACTGCACACAGTTTACATCACAACAAGAGTTAGAATGAGACACCCATCCGTTTGAGCGTAAAAGAATAAATTGAAGAAACGCTGAAAAATAATTTTGTCGTCAACAACAGAAACAGTGTTGAATTCCGATTTTTGGATGCAATCATTAAAGCACGAGATCGATCTCTGTACTACACTCAAATAGATGACGAGATAACACACCCGTCATCCCCACGCGCAGCTTTTCCTCTGGAAAGTCAACATGACTGGCATTGTACGTCGGCACAATTGTGATTAACGTCCTTGTCAGCATAAAAACAGTACCAACGGTATCCAAAAGACACCAATTGCCCCATGTGGAAAAAAAAAAAAAAAACCTGCGCACGGAGAGCAGGTGCTGCAACAACCCGTACCAATCTCGACTACACCATCTCCTCTCAAGCAATCCATACGGCACCATAAGAACCCTCCAAACCGCAAGATACGAATAAAAGTAACAGCAGTATCGTTATCAACAACACTATCATTCTCCAGCATTCCACTAAACAGAACAAATAGATTGTGTCAATGTCCACGACAAAATAAATCTCTTAAGGACCAGAGAGATTCACTTCGCAACAAAGACCCAGTTAAAAATAATAAAGGTTCTAGTAATAGTATTTTTCTCAGTTAAATACTTCAATAAGCAGTCTCTTTTCTTTTCCATTTCAATGTATACATTTATTGTCTTCCACCTTTTGCATTTTTTTTTGCTTTTCTTAGAAATCGTTTTTTTATTTTTCTTTTTTGATAAAGAGGGGTAGAAGATAAAGATGTCACTTTGTGACATCATGGAAAGCCTTTGCCACGTAGACAACGTTGGTGCTGTTGAGCCCTGAAATTGCCGCGCGACCGTTCAATGTCATGTACACGTGGTGCTTCTTCTTCAGCAGCTCCACCTGTTCCTTTGTGAGTCCGGTGTACGCCATCATACCGATCTGGCGCACCACGTGCGACCAGTCAAGTGTCGACCCACACTCCTTCAGCTCCTTCACCAGGCGCTGGCGCACGCTGCGCAGGCGACCCGACATCATATTCAGCTCTTCCCTCCAGATCGCCGTCAGTTCTGGCGAGTTCAGGACCGAGTTCACCACACGGGCACCAAAGATGGGTGGGTTGCTGTACGTGGAACGAATGATAAGGGCGGTCTGCGAGAGAATAGACTCCACTTGGGCAGGGTTCTCCGCAATGATGTGCAAAGCACCACAGCGGTGCCCATAGAGGCCAAAGTTCTTCGCGAACGACTGCGCCACAATGAGATTCGGCATGATCTTCACCAAGTGCCGCGGCAAAAGGCGTCGCGATCAATGTCGCCACTGGCAAATCCCTGGTACGCCATGTCCACCAACGGCAGGAGATTGCGTCGCTTAATCACCTCCGCCACCTTCACCCACTCCTCTTGGGTGGGGTCGAGACCAGTGGGGTTGTGCGCACATGCGTGCATCAAAACAACGGAACGCTCGGGAAGCTTATCCAGTGATTCGAGCATGCCGGGTATGTCAAGAGCCTTCGTGGCGGGATTGTAATACGTGTAGTTCGACAGCTTGATCCCGGCACCCAAAAGATACCAGCGTGGTTCGCGTAACCCGGGTTGGGGGAGTGAATGGTGCTGCAGTTGTCCACGAAGCGGTGCAGCACTTCACCAGAGATACGCAGTGCGCCTGTTCCACCCAGCGTCTGGCAGCTCGCAATGCGACCATCGCGAATTGCGCTGCAGTCATCACCAAAACACAACTTCTGCGCCACCTTGAGGAAGGAAGGCACACCATTAATAGGTGCGTACTCCATGTCGCCGCTCGTGTCAGCCTTCTTGACGGATTCGAGCACAAATGGGCGGTTGTTGTCGTCGCGGTAGACACCTACAGCAAGGTTCACCTTGTTGGGGTGCGGGTCATGCTGGAACTCGAGCGAGAGTCCCAGAATGGAGTCCGGTGCCCCCTTAGGCACACAGTCAAAGTAACTCCCCGCACTGCGGTAGCTTCCGAGAATGGCACGTCCAGAGAGTCCTGCGGCAAGAAATGGGCGCATTTGATTCCTTGTACTTATTCACGTAAAACTGTTTTTCCTTTCTTTGCCGTGATTTGGGCGATAAGAAGGGACACAGATTGCCCATGAAAAAAGAAACACACATACACACACACACAGAGCAAGAGAGGGAAAGAAGACGAGAGAAAACAGAGAAATGGGTGACGATGGTTAGCAAAGGTGCACTTGAAGCGAAAAACCAATGGCGCAGCCCAGCGCAACCTCATAAAAACAAAAAAAAGGCATGAACGTAGCTCAGAAAGAAGGTTAGAAAAGTTGCATGGGGCTTCATTGGGTACTGCACACAGTTTACATCACAACAAGAGTTAGAATGAGACACCCATCCGTTTGAGCGTAAAAGAATAAATTGAAGAAACGCTGAAAAATAATTTTGTCGTCAACAACAGAAACAGTGTTGAATTCCGATTTTTGGATGCAATCATTAAAGCACGAGATCGATCTCTGTACTACACTCAAATAGATGACGAGATAACACACCCGTCATCCCCACGCGCAGCTTTTCCTCTGGAAAGTCAACATGACTGGCATTGTACGTCGGCACAATTGTGATTAACGTCCTTGTCAGCATAAAAACAGTACCAACGGTATCCAAAAAGACACCAATTGCCCCATGTGGAAAAAAAAAAAAAACCTGCGCACGGAGAGCAGGTGCTGCAACAACCCGTACCAATCTCGACTACACCATCTCCTCTCAAGCAATCCATACGGCACCATAAGAACCCTCCAAACCGCAAGATACGAATAAAAGTAACAGCAGTATCGTTATCAACAACACTATCATTCTCCAGCATTCCACTAAACAGAACAAATAGATTGTGTCAATGTCCACGACAAAATAAATCTCTTAAGGACCAGAGAGATTCACTTCGCAACAAAGACCCAGTTAAAAATAATAAAGGTTCTAGTAATAGTATTTTTCTCAGTTAAATACTTCAATAAGCAGTCTCTTTTCTTTTCCATTTCAATGTATACATTTATTGTCTTCCACCTTTTGCATTTTTTTTTGCTTTTCTTAGAAATCGTTTTTTTATTTTTTTTTTTGATAAAGAGGGGTAGAAGATAAAGATGTCACTTTGTGACATCATGGAAAGCCTTTGCCACGTAGACAACGTTGGTGCTGTTGAGCCCTGAAATTGCCGCGCGACCGTTCAATGTCATGTACACGTGGTGCTTCTTCTTCAGCAGCTCCACCTGTTCCTTTGTGAGTCCGGTGTACGCCATCATACCGATCTGGCGCACCACGTGCGACCAGTCAAGTGTCGACCCACACTCCTTCAGCTCCTTCACCAGGCGCTGGCGCACGCTGCGCAGGCGACCCGACATCATATTCAGCTCTTCCCTCCAGATCGCCGTCAGTTCTGGCGAGTTCAGGACCGAGTTCACCACACGGGCACCAAAGATGGGTGGGTTGCTGTACGTGGAACGAATGATAAGGGCGGTCTGCGAGAGAATAGACTCCACTTGGGCAGGGTTCTCCGCAATGATGTGCAAAGCACCACAGCGGTGCCCATAGAGGCCAAAGTTCTTCGCGAACGACTGCGCCACAATGAGATTCGGCATGATCTTCACCAAGTGCCGCGGCAAAAGGCGTCGCGATCAATGTCGCCACTGGCAAATCCCTGGTACGCCATGTCCACCAACGGCAGGAGATTGCGTCGCTTAATCACCTCCGCCACCTTCACCCACTCCTCTTGGGTGGGGTCGAGACCAGTGGGGTTGTGCGCACATGCGTGCATCAAAACAACGGAACGCTCGGGAAGCTTATCCAGTGATTCGAGCATGCCGGGTATGTCAAGAGCCTTCGTGGCGGGATTGTAATACGTGTAGTTCGACAGCTTGATCCCGGCACCCAAAAGATACCAGCGTGGTTCGCGTAACCCGGGTTGGGAGTGAATGGTGCTGCAGTTGTCCACGAAGCGGTGCAGCACTTCACCAGAGATACGCAGTGCGCCTGTTCCACCCAGCGTCTGGCAGCTCGCAATGCGACCATCGCGAATTGCGCTGCAGTCATCACCAAAACACAACTTCTGCGCCACCTTGAGGAAGGAAGGCACACCATTAATAGGTGCGTACTCCATGTCGCCGCTCGTGTCAGCCTTCTTGACGGATTCGAGCACAAATGGGCGGTTGTTGTCGTCGCGGTAGACACCTACAGCAAGGTTCACCTTGTTGGGGTGCGGGTCATGCTGGAACTCGAGCGAGAGTCCCAGAATGGAGTCCGGTGCCCCCTTAGGCACACAGTCAAAGTAACTCCCCGCACTGCGGTAGCTTCCGAGAATGGCACGTCCAGAGAGTCCTGCGGCAAGAAATGGGCGCATTTGATTCCTTGTACTTATTCACGTAAAACTGTTTTCCTTTCTTTGCCGTGATTTGGGCGATAAGAAGGGACACAGATTGCCCATGAAAAAGAAACACACATACACACACACACAGAGCAAGAGAGGGAAAGAAGACGAGAAAACAGAGAAATGGGTGACGATGGTTAGCAAAGGTGCACTTGAAGCGAAAAACCAATGGCGCAGCCCAGCGCAACCTCATAAAAACAAAAAAAGGCATGAACGTAGCTCAGAAAGAAGGTTAGAAAAGTTGCATGGGGCTTCATTGGGTACTGCACACAGTTTACATCACAACAAGAGTTAGAATGAGACACCCATCCGTTTGAGCGTAAAAAGAATAAATTGAAGAAACGCTGAAAAATAATTTTGTCGTCAACAACAGAAACAGTGTTGAATTCCGATTTTGGATGCAATCATTAAAGCACGAGATCGATCTCTGTACTACACTCAAATAGATGACGAGATAACACACCCGTCATCCCCACGCGCAGCTTTTCCTCTGGAAAGTCAACATGACTGGCATTGTACGTCGGCACAATTGTGATTAACGTCCTTGTCAGCATAAAAACAGTACCAACGGTATCCAAAAGACACCAATTGCCCCATGTGGAAAAAAAAAAAAAAAACCTGCGCACGGAGAGCAGGTGCTGCAACAACCCGTACCAATCTCGACTACACCATCTCCTCTCAAGCAATCCATACGGCACCATAAGAACCCTCCAAACCGCAAGATACGAATAAAAGTAACAGCAGTATCGTTATCAACAACACTATCATTCTCCAGAATTCCACTAAACAGAACAAATAGATTGTGTCAATGTCCACGACAAAATAAATCTCTTAAGGACCAGAGAGATTCACTTCGCAACAAAGACCCAGTTAAAAATAATAAAGGTTCTAGTAATAGTATTTTTCTCAGTTAAATACTTCAATAAGCAGTCTCTTTTCTTTTCCATTTCAATGTATACATTTATTGTCTTCCACCTTTTGCATTTTTTTTTTGCTTTTCTTAGAAATCGTTTTTTTATTTTTCTTTTTTGATAAAGAGGGGTAGAAGATAAAGATGTCACTTTGTGACATCATGGAAAGCCTTTGCCACGTAGACAACGTTGGTGCTGTTGAGCCCTGAAATTGCCGCGCGACCGTTCAATGTCATGTACACGTGGTGCTTCTTCTTCAGCAGCTCCACCTGTTCCTTTGTGAGTCCGGTGTACGCCATCATACCGATCTGGCGCACCACGTGCGACCAGTCAAGTGTCGACCCACACTCCTTCAGCTCCTTCACCAGGCGCTGGCGCACGCTGCGCAGGCGACCCGACATCATATTCAGCTCTTCCCTCCAGATCGCCGTCAGTTCTGGCGAGTTCAGGACCGAGTTCACCACACGGGCACCAAAGATGGGTGGGTTGCTGTACGTGGAACGAATGATAAGGGCGGTCTGCGAGAGAATAGACTCCACTTGGGCAGGGTTCTCCGCAATGATGTGCAAAGCACCACAGCGGTGCCCATAGAGGCCAAAGTTCTTCGCGAACGACTGCGCCACAATGAGATTCGGCATGATCTTCACCAAGTGCCGCGGCAAAAGGCGTCGCGATCAATGTCGCCACTGGCAAATCCCTGGTACGCCATGTCCACCAACGGCAGGAGATTGCGTCGCTTAATCACCTCCGCCACCTTCACCCACTCCTCTTGGGTGGGGTCGAGACCAGTGGGGTTGTGCGCACATGCGTGCATCAAAACAACGGAACGCTCGGGAAGCTTATCCAGTGATTCGAGCATGCCGGGTATGTCAAGAGCCTTCGTGGCGGGATTGTAATACGTGTAGTTCGACAGCTTGATCCCGGCACCCAAAAGATACCAGCGTGGTTCGCGTAACCCGGGTTGGGGAGTGAATGGTGCTGCAGTTGTCCACGAAGCGGTGCAGCACTTCACCAGAGATACGCAGTGCGCCTGTTCCACCCAGCGTCTGGCAGCTCGCAATGCGACCATCGCGAATTGCGCTGCAGTCATCACCAAAACACAACTTCTGCGCCACCTTGAGGAAGGAAGGCACACCATTAATAGGTGCGTACTCCATGTCGCCGCTCGTGTCCAGCCTTCTTGACGGATTCGAGCACAAATGGGCGGTTGTTGTCGTCGCGGTAGACACCTACAGCAAGGTTCACCTTGTTGGGGTGCGGGTCATGCTGGAACTCGAGCGAGAGTCCCAGAATGGAGTCCGTGCCCCCTTAGGCACACAGTCAAAGTAACTCCCCGCACTGCGGTAGCTTCCGAGAATGGCACGTCCAGAGAGTCCTGCGGCAAGAAATGGGCGCATTTGATTCCTTGTACTTATTCACGTAAAACTGTTTTTCCTTTCTTTGCCGTGATTTGGGCGATAAGAAGGGACACAGATTGCCCATGAAAAAAAAAACACACATACACACACACACAGAGCAAGAGAGGGAAAGAAGACGAGAGAAACAGAGAAATGGGTGACGATGGTTAGCAAAGGTGCACTTGAAGCGAAAAACCAATGGCGCAGCCCAGCGCAACCTCATAAAAACAAAAAAAAGGCATGAACGTAGCTCAGAAAGAAGGTTAGAAAAGTTGCATGGGGCTTCATTGGGTACTGCACACAGTTTACATCACAACAAGAGTTAGAATGAGATACCCATCCGTTTGAGCGTAAAAGAATAAATTGAAGAAACGCTGAAAAATAATTTTGTCGTCAACAACAGAAACAGTGTTGAATTCCGATTTTTGGATGCAATCATTAAAGCACGAGATCGATCTCTGTACTACACTCAAATAGATGACGAGATAACACACCCGTCATCCCCACGCGCAGCTTTTCCTCTGGAAAGTCAACATGACTGGCATTGTACGTCGGCACAATTGTGATTAACGTCCTTGTCAGCATAAAAACAGTACCAACGGTATCAAAAGACACCAATTGCCCCATGTGGAAAAAAAAAAAAAAAGCAAACCTACGCACGGAGAGCAGGTGCAGCAACAACCCGTACCAATCTCGACTACACCATCTCCTCTCAAGCAATCCATACGGCACCATAAGAACCCTCCAAACCGCAAGATACGAATAAAAGTAACAGCAGTATCGTTATCAACAACACTATCATTCTCCAGAATTCCACTAAACAGAACAAATAGATTGTGTCAATGTCCACGACAAAATAAATCTCTTAAGGACCAGAGAGATTCACTTCGCAACAAAGACCCAGTTAAAAATAATAAAGGTTCTAGTAATAGTATTTTTCTCAGTTAAATACTTCAATAAGCAGTCTCTTTTCTTTTCCATTTCAATGTATACATTTATTGTCTTCCACCTTTTGCATTTTTTTTTTGCTTTTCTTAGAAATCGTTTTTTTATTTTTCTTTTTTGATAAAGAGGGGTAGAAGATAAAGATGTCACTTTGTGACATCATGGAAAGCCTTTGCCACGTAGACAACGTTGGTGCTGTTGAGCCCTGAAATTGCCGCGCGACCGTTCAATGTCATGTACACGTGGTGCTTCTTCTTCAGCAGCTCCACCTGTTCCTTTGTGAGTCCGGTGTACGCCATCATACCGATCTGGCGCACCACGTGCGACCAGTCAAGTGTCGACCCACACTCCTTCAGCTCCTTCACCAGGCGCTGGCGCACGCTGCGCAGGCGACCCGACATCATATTCAGCTCTTCCCTCCAGATCGCCGTCAGTTCTGGCGAGTTCAGGACCGAGTTCACCACACGGGCACCAAAGATGGGTGGGTTGCTGTACGTGGAACGAATGATAAGGGCGGTCTGCGAGAGAATAGACTCCACTTGGGCAGGGTTCTCCGCAATGATGTGCAAAGCACCACAGCGGTGCCCATAGAGGCCAAAGTTCTTCGCGAACGACTGCGCCACAATGAGATTCGGCATGATCTTCACCAAGTGCCGCGGCAAAAGGCGTCGCGATCAATGTCGCCACTGGCAAATCCCTGGTACGCCATGTCCACCAACGGCAGGAGATTGCGTCGCTTAATCACCTCCGCCACCTTCACCCACTCCTCTTGGGTGGGGTCGAGACCAGTGGGGTTGTGCGCACATGCGTGCATCAAAACAACGGAACGCTCGGGAAGCTTATCCAGTGATTCGAGCATGCCGGGTATGTCAAGAGCCTTCGTGGCGGGATTGTAATACGTGTAGTTCGACAGCTTGATCCCGGCACCCAAAAAGATACCAGCGTGGTTCGCGTAACCCGGGTTGGGGGAGTGAATGGTGCTGCAGTTGTCCACGAAGCGGTGCAGCACTTCACCAGAGATACGCAGTGCGCCTGTTCCACCCAGCGTCTGGCAGCTCGCAATGCGACCATCGCGAATTGCGCTGCAGTCATCACCAAAACACAACTTCTGCGCCACCTTGAGGAAGGAAGGCACACCATTAATAGGTGCGTACTCCATGTCGCCGCTCGTGTCAGCCTTCTTGACGGATTCGAGCACAAATGGGCGGTTGTTGTCGTCGCGGTAGACACCTACAGCAAGGTTCACCTTGTTGGGGTGCGGGTCATGCTGGAACTCGAGCGAGAGTCCCAGAATGGAGTCCGGTGCCCCCTTAGGCACACAGTCAAAGTAACTCCCCGCACTGCGGTAGCTTCCGAGAATGGCACGTCCAGAGAGTCCTGCGGCAAGAAATGGGCGCATTTGATTCCTTGTACTTATTCACGTAAAACTGTTTTTCCTTTCTTTGCCGTGATTTGGGCGATAAGAATGGACACATATTGCCCATGAAAAAAGAAACACACATACACACACACACAGAGCAAGAGAGGGAAAGAAGACGAGAGAAAACAGAGAAATGGGTGACGATGGTTAGCAAAGGTGCACTTGAAGCGAAAAACCAATGGCGCAGCCCAGCGCAACCTCATAAAAACAAAAAAAGGCATGAACGTAGCTCAGAAAGAAGGTTAGAAAAGTTGCATGGGGCTTCATTGGGCACTGCACACAGTTTACATCACAACAAGAGTTAGAATGAGACACCCATCCGTTTGAGCGTAAAAGAATAAATTGAAGAAACGCTGAAAAATAATTTTGTCGTCAACAACAGAAACAGTGTTGAATTCCGATTTTTGGATGCAATCATTAAAGCACGAGATCGATCTCTGTACTACACTCAAATAGATGACGAGATAACACACCCGTCATCCCCACGCGCAGCTTTTCCTCTGGAAAGTCAACATGACTGGCATTGTACGTCGGCACAATTGTGATTAACGTCCTTGTCAGCATAAAAACAGTACCAACGGTATCCAAAAGACACCAATTGCCCCATGTGGAAAAAAAAAAAAAAAAGCAAACCTACGCACGGAGAGCAGGTGCAGCAACAACCCGTACCAATCTCGACTACACCATCTCCTCTCAAGCAATCCATACGGCACCATAAGAACCCTCCAAACCGCAAGATACGAATAAAAGTAACAGCAGTATCGTTATCAACAACACTATCATTCTCCAGAATTCCACTAAACAGAACAAATAGATTGTGTCAATGTCCACGACAAAATAAATCTCTTAAGGACCAGAGAGATTCACTTCGCAACAAAGACCCAGTTAAAAATAATAAAGGTTCTAGTAATAGTATTTTCTCAGTTAAATACTTCAATAAGCAGTCTCTTTTCTTTTCCATTTCAATGTATACATTTATTGTCTTCCACCTTTTGCATTTTTTTTGCTTTTCTTAGAAATCGTTTTTATTTTTTCTTTTTTGATAAAGGGGTAGAAGATAAAGATGTCACTTTGTGACATCATGGAAAGCCTTTGCCACGTAGACAACGTTGGTGCTGTTGAGCCCTGAAATTGCCGCGCGACCGTTCAATGTCATGTACACGTGGTGCTTCTTCTTCAGCAGCTCCACCTGTTCCTTTGTGAGTCCGGTGTACGCCATCATACCGATCTGGCGCACCACGTGCGACCAGTCAAGTGTCGACCCACACTCCTTCAGCTCCTTCACCAGGCGCTGGCGCACGCTGCGCAGGCGACCCGACATCATATTCAGCTCTTCCCTCCAGATCGCCGTCAGTTCTGGCGAGTTCAGGACCGAGTTCACCACACGGGCACCAAAGATGGGTGGGTTGCTGTACGTGGAACGAATGATAAGGGCGGTCTGCGAGAGAATAGACTCCACTTGGGCAGGGTTCTCCGCAATGATGTGCAAAGCACCACAGCGGTGCCCATAGAGGCCAAAGTTCTTCGCGAACGACTGCGCCACAATGAGATTCGGCATGATCTTCACCAAGTGCCGCGGCAAAAAGGCGTCGCGATCAATGTCGCCACTGGCAAATCCCTGGTACGCCATGTCCACCAACGGCAGGAGATTGCGTCGCTTAATCACCTCCGCCACCTTCACCCACTCCTCTTGGGTGGGGTCGAGACCAGTGGGGTTGTGCGCACATGCGTGCATCAAAACAACGGAACGCTCGGGAAGCTTATCCAGTGATTCGAGCATGCCGGGTATGTCAAGAGCCTTCGTGGCGGGATTGTAATACGTGTAGTTCGACAGCTTGATCCCGGCACCCAAAAAGATACCAGCGTGGTTCGCGTAACCCGGGTTGGGGGAGTGAATGGTGCTGCAGTTGTCCACGAAGCGGTGCAGCACTTCACCAGAGATACGCAGTGCGCCTGTTCCACCCAGCGTCTGGCAGCTCGCAATGCGACCATCGCGAATTGCGCTGCAGTCATCACCAAAGCACAACTTCTGCGCCACCTTGAGGAAGGAAGGCACACCATTAATAGGTGCGTACTCCATGTCGCCGCTCGTGTCAGCCTTCTTGACGGATTCGAGCACAAATGGGCGGTTGTTGTCGTCGCGGTAGACACCTACAGCAAGGTTCACCTTGTTGGGGTGCGGGTCATGCTGGAACTCGAGCGAGAGTCCCAGAATGGAGTCCGGTGCCCCCTTAGGCACACAGTCAAAGTAACTCCCCGCACTGCGGTAGCTTCCGAGAATGGCACGTCCAGAGAGTCCTGCGGCAAGAAATGGGCGCATTTGATTCCTTGTACTTATTCACGTAAAACTGTTTTTCCTTTCTTTGCCGTGATTTGGGCGATAAGAATGGACACATATTGCCCATGAAAAAAGAAACACACATACACACACACACAGAGCAAGAGAGGGAAAGAAGACGAGAGAAAACAGAGAAATGGGTGACGATGGTTAGCAAAGGTGCACTTGAAGCGAAAAACCAATGGCGCAGCCCAGCGCAACCTCATAAAAACAAAAAAAAGGCATGAACGTAGCTCAGAAAGAAGGTTAGAAAAGTTGCATGGGGCTTCATTGGGCACTGCACACAGTTTACATCACAACAAGAGTTAGAATGAGACACCCATCCGTTTGAGCGTAAAAGAATAAATTGAAGAAACGCTGAAAAATAATTTTGTCGTCAACAACAGAAACAGTGTTGAATTCCGATTTTTGGATGCAATCATTAAAGCACGAGATCGATCTCTGTACTACACTCAAATAGATGACGAGATAACACACCCGTCATCCCCACGCGCAGCTTTTCCTCTGGAAAGTCAACATGACTGGCATTGTACGTCGGCACAATTGTGATTAACGTCCTTGTCAGCATAAAAACAGTACCAACGGTATCCAAAAGACACCAATTGCCCCATGTGGAAAAAAAAAAAAAAAGCAAACCTACGCACGGAGAGCAGGTGCAGCAACAACCCGTACCAATCTCGACTACACCATCTCCTCTCAAGCAATCCATACGGCACCATAAGAACCCTCCAAACCGCAAGATACGAATAAAAGTAACAGCAGTATCGTTATCAACAACACTATCATTCTCCAGAATTCCACTAAACAGAACAAATAGATTGTGTCAATGTCCACGACAAAATAAATCTCTTAAGGACCAGAGAGTTCACTTCGCAACAAAGACCCAGTTAAAAATAATAAAGGTTCTAGTAATAGTATTTTCTCAGTTAAATACTTCAATAAGCAGTCTCTTTTCTTTTCCATTTCAATGTATACATTTATTGTCTTCCACCTTTTGCATTTTTTTTGCTTTTCTTAGAAATCGTTTTTTTATTTTTCTTTTTTGATAAAGAGGGGTAGAAGATAAAGATGTCACTTTGTGACATCATGGAAAAGCCTTTGCCACGTAGACAACGTTGGTGCTGTTGAGCCCTGAAATTGCCGCGCGACCGTTCAATGTCATGTACACGTGGTGCTTCTTCTTCAGCAGCTCCACCTGTTCCTTTGTGAGTCCGGTGTACGCCATCATACCGATCTGGCGCACCACGTGCGACCAGTCAAGTGTCGACCCACACTCCTTCAGCTCCTTCACCAGGCGCTGGCGCACGCTGCGCAGGCGACCCGACATCATATTCAGCTCTTCCCTCCAGATCGCCGTCAGTTCTGGCGAGTTCAGGACCGAGTTCACCACACGGGCACCAAAGATGGGTGGGTTGCTGTACGTGGAACGAATGATAAGGGCGGTCTGCGAGAGAATAGACTCCACTTGGGCAGGGTTCTCCGCAATGATGTGCAAAGCACCACAGCGGTGCCCATAGAGGCCAAAGTTCTTCGCGAACGACTGCGCCACAATGAGATTCGGCATGATCTTCACCAAGTGCCGCGGCAAAAAGGCGTCGCGATCAATGTCGCCACTGGCAAATCCCTGGTACGCCATGTCCACCAACGGCAGGAGATTGCGTCGCTTAATCACCTCCGCCACCTTCACCCACTCCTCTTGGGTGGGGTCGAGACCAGTGGGGTTGTGCGCACATGCGTGCATCAAAACAACGGAACGCTCGGGAAGCTTATCCAGTGATTCGAGCATGCCGGGTATGTCAAGAGCCTTCGTGGCGGGATTGTAATACGTGTAGTTCGACAGCTTGATCCCGGCACCCAAAAAGATACCAGCGTGGTTCGCGTAACCCGGGTTGGGGGAGTGAATGGTGCTGCAGTTGTCCACGAAGCGGTGCAGCACTTCACCAGAGATACGCAGTGCGCCTGTTCCACCCAGCGTCTGGCAGCTCGCAATGCGACCATCGCGAATTGCGCTGCAGTCATCACCAAAGCACAACTTCTGCGCCACCTTGAGGAAGGAAGGCACACCATTAATAGGTGCGTACTCCATGTCGCCGCTCGTGTCAGCCTTCTTGACGGATTCGAGCACAAATGGGCGGTTGTTGTCGTCGCGGTAGACACCTACAGCAAGGTTCACCTTGTTGGGGTGCGGGTCATGCTGGAACTCGAGCGAGAGTCCCAGAATGGAGTCCGGTGCCCCCTTAGGCACACAGTCAAAGTAACTCCCCGCACTGCGGTAGCTTCCGAGAATGGCACGTCCAGAGAGTCCTGCGGCAAGAAATGGGCGCATTTGATTCCTTGTACTTATTCACGTAAAACTGTTTTTCCTTTCTTTGCCGTGATTTGGGCGATAAGAATGGACACATATTGCCCATGAAAAAGAAACACACATACACACACACACAGAGCAAGAGAGGAAGAAGACGAGAGAAAACAGAGAAATGGGTGACGATGGTTAGCAAAGGTGCACTTGAAGCGAAAAACCAATGGCGCAGCCCAGCGCAACCTCATAAAAACAAAAAAAAAGGCATGAACGTAGCTCAGAAAGAAGGTTAGAAAAGTTGCATGGGGCTTCATTGGGCACTGCACACAGTTTACATCACAACAAGAGTTAGAATGAGACACCCATCCGTTTGAGCGTAAAAGAATAAATTGAAGAAACGCTGAAAAATAATTTTGTCGTCAACAACAGAAACAGTGTTGAATTCCGATTTTTGGATGCAATCATTAAAGCACGAGATCGATCTCTGTACTACACTCAAATAGATGACGAGATAACACACCCGTCATCCCCACGCGCAGCTTTTCCTCTGGAAAGTCAACATGACTGGCATTGTACGTCGGCACAATTGTGATTAACGTCCTTGTCAGCATAAAAACAGTACCAACGGTATCCAAAAGACACCAATTGCCCCATGTGGAAAAAAAAAAAAAAGCCAAACCTACGCACGGAGAGCAGGTGCAGCAACAACCCGTACCAATCTCGACTACACCATCTCCTCTCAAGCAATCCATACGGCACCATAAGAACCCTCCAAACCGCAAGATACGAATAAAAGTAACAGCAGTATCGTTATCAACAACACTATCATTCTCCAGAATTCCACTAAACAGAACAAATAGATTGTGTCAATGTCCACGACAAAATAAATCTCTTAAGGACCAGAGAGATTCACTTCGCAACAAAGACCCAGTTAAAAATAATAAAGGTTCTAGTAATAGTATTTTTCTCAGTTAAATACTTCAATAAGCAGTCTCTTTTCTTTTCCATTTCAATGTATACATTTATTGTCTTCCACCTTTTGCATTTTTTTTTTGCTTTTCTTAGAAATCGTTTTTTTATTTTTCTTTTTTGATAAAGAGGGGTAGAAGATAAAGATGTCACTTTGTGACATCATGGAAAGCCTTTGCCACGTAGACAACGTTGGTGCTGTTGAGCCCTGAAATTGCCGCGCGACCGTTCAATGTCATGTACACGTGGTGCTTCTTCTTCAGCAGCTCCACCTGTTCCTTTGTGAGTCCGGTGTACGCCATCATACCGATCTGGCGCACCACGTGCGACCAGTCAAGTGTCGACCCACACTCCTTCAGCTCCTTCACCAGGCGCTGGCGCACGCTGCGCAGGCGACCCGACATCATATTCAGCTCTTCCCTCCAGATCGCCGTCAGTTCTGGCGAGTTCAGGACCGAGTTCACCACACGGGCACCAAAGATGGGTGGGTTGCTGTACGTGGAACGAATGATAAGGGCGGTCTGCGAGAGAATAGACTCCACTTGGGCAGGGTTCTCCGCAATGATGTGCAAAGCACCACAGCGGTGCCCATAGAGGCCAAAGTTCTTCGCGAACGACTGCGCCACAATGAGATTCGGCATGATCTTCACCAAGTGCCGCGGCAAAAAGGCGTCGCGATCAATGTCGCCACTGGCAAATCCCTGGTACGCCATGTCCACCAACGGCAGGAGATTGCGTCGCTTAATCACCTCCGCCACCTTCACCCACTCCTCTTGGGTGGGGTCGAGACCAGTGGGGTTGTGCGCACATGCGTGCATCAAAACAACGGAACGCTCGGGAAGCTTATCCAGTGATTCGAGCATGCCGGGTATGTCAAGAGCCTTCGTGGCGGGATTGTAATACGTGTAGTTCGACAGCTTGATCCCGGCACCCAAAAAGATACCAGCGTGGTTCGCGTAACCCGGGTTGGGGGAGTGAATGGTGCTGCAGTTGTCCACGAAGCGGTGCAGCACTTCACCAGAGATACGCAGTGCGCCTGTTCCACCCAGCGTCTGGCAGCTCGCAATGCGACCATCGCGAATTGCGCTGCAGTCATCACCAAAACACAACTTCTGCGCCACCTTGAGGAAGGAAGGCACACCATTAATAGGTGCGTACTCCATGTCGCCGCTCGTGTCAGCCTTCTTGACGGATTCGAGCACAAATGGGCGGTTGTTGTCGTCGCGGTAGACACCTACAGCAAGGTTCACCTTGTTGGGGTGCGGGTCATGCTGGAACTCGAGCGAGAGTCCCAGAATGGAGTCCGGTGCCCCCTTAGGCACACAGTCAAAGTAACTCCCCGCACTGCGGTAGCTTCCGAGAATGGCACGTCCAGAGAGTCCTGCGGCAAGAAATGGGCGCATTTGATTCCTTGTACTTATTCACGTAAAACTGTTTTTCCTTTCTTTGCCGTGATTTGGGCGATAAGAATGGACACATATTGCCCATGAAAAAAGAAACACACATACACACACACACAGAGCAAGAGAGGGAAAGAAGACGAGAGAAAACAGAGAAATGGGTGACGATGGTTAGCAAAGGTGCACTTGAAGCGAAAAACCAATGGCGCAGCCCAGCGCAACCTCATAAAAACAAAAAAAGGCATGAACGTAGCTCAGAAAGAAGGTTAGAAAAGTTGCATGGGGCTTCATTGGGCACTGCACACAGTTTACATCACAACAAGAGTTAGAATGAGATACCCATCCGTTTGAGCGTAAAGAATAAATTGAAGAAACGCTGAAAAATAATTTTGTCGTCAACAACAGAAACAGTGTTGAATTCCGATTTTTGGATGCAATCATTAAAGCACGAGATCGATCTCTGTACTACACTCAAATAGATGACGAGATAACACACCCGTCATCCCCACGCGCAGCTTTTCCTCTGGAAAGTCAACATGACTGGCATTGTACGTCGGCACAATTGTGATTAACGTCCTTGTCAGCATAAAAACAGTACCAACGGTATCCAAAAGACACCAATTGCCCCATGTGGAAAAAAAAAAAAAAAAACCTGCGCACGGAGAGCAGGTGCTGCAACAACCCGTACCAATCTCGACTACACCATCTCCTCTCAAGCAATCCATACGGCACCATAAGAACCCTCCAAACCGCAAGATACGAATAAAAGTAACAGCAGTATCGTTATCAACAACACTATCATTCTCCAGAATTCCACTAAACAGAACAAATAGATTGTGTCAATGTCCACGACAAAATAAATCTCTTAAGGACCAGAGAGATTCACCTCGCAACAAAGACCCAGTTAAAAATAATAAAGGTTCTAGTAATAGTATTTTTCTCAGTTAAATACTTCAATAAGCAGTCTCTTTTCTTTTCCATTTCAATGTATACATTTATTGTCTTCCACCTTTTGCATTTTTTTTTGCTTTTCTTAGAAATCGTTTTTTTTTTTTCTTTTTTTGATAAAGAGGGGTAGAAGATAAAGATGTCACTTTGTGACATCATGGAAAGCCTTTGCCACGTAGACAACGTTGGTGCTGTTGAGCCCTGAAATTGCCGCGCGACCGTTCAATGTCATGTACACGTGGTGCTTCTTCTTCAGCAGCTCCACCTGTTCCTTTGTGAGTCCGGTGTACGCCATCATACCGATCTGGCGCACCACGTGCGACCAGTCAAGTGTCGACCCACACTCCTTCAGCTCCTTCACCAGGCGCTGGCGCACGCTGCGCAGGCGACCCGACATCATATTCAGCTCTTCCCTCCAGATCGCCGTCAGTTCTGGCGAGTTCAGGACCGAGTTCACCACACGGGCACCAAAGATGGGTGGGTTGCTGTACGTGGAACGAATGATAAGGGCGGTCTGCGAGAGAATAGACTCCACTTGGGCAGGGTTCTCCGCAATGATGTGCAAAGCACCACAGCGGTGCCCATAGAGGCCAAAGTTCTTCGCGAACGACTGCGCCACAATGAGATTCGGCATGATCTTCACCAAGTGCCGCGGCAAAAGGCGTCGCGATCAATGTCGCCACTGGCAAATCCCTGGTACGCCATGTCCACCAACGGCAGGAGATTGCGTCGCTTAATCACCTCCGCCACCTTCACCCACTCCTCTTGGGTGGGGTCGAGACCAGTGGGGTTGTGCGCACATGCGTGCATCAAAACAACGGAACGCTCGGGAAGCTTATCCAGTGATTCGAGCATGCCGGGTATGTCCAGAGCCTTCGTGGCGGGATTGTAATACGTGTAGTTCGACAGCTTGATCCCGGCACCCAAAAAGATACCAGCGTGGTTCGCGTAACCCGGGTTGGGGGAGTGAATGGTGCTGCAGTTGTCCACGAAGCGGTGCAGCACTTCACCAGAGATACGCAGTGCGCCTGTTCCACCCAGCGTCTGGCAGCTCGCAATGCGACCATCGCGAATTGCGCTGCAGTCATCACCAAAACACAACTTCTGCGCCACCTTGAGGAAGGAAGGCACACCATTAATAGGTGCGTACTCCATGTCGCCGCTCGTGTCAGCCTTCTTGACGGATTCGAGCACAAATGGGCGGTTGTTGTCGTCGCGGTAGACACCTACAGCAAGGTTCACCTTGTTGGGGTGCGGGTCATGCTGGAACTCGAGCGAGAGTCCCAGAATGGAGTCCGGTGCCCCCTTAGGCACACAGTCAAAGTAACTCCCCGCACTGCGGTAGCTTCCGAGAATGGCACGTCCAGAGAGTCCTGCGGCAAGAAATGGGCGCATTTGATTCCTTGTACTTATTCACGTAAGACTGTTTTTCCTTTCTTTGCCGTGATTTGGGCGATAAGAATGGACACAGATTGCCCATGAAAAAAGAAACACACATACACACACACACAGAGCAAGAGAGGGAAAGAAGACGAGAGAAAACAGAGAAATGGGTGACGATGGTTAGCAAAGGTGCACTTGAAGCGAAAAACCAATGGCGCAGCCCAGCGCAACCTCATAAAAACAAAAAAAAGGCATGAACGTAGCTCAGATAGAAAGTTAGCAAACTGTAGTGCACAGAAAATCACGCTGTGTGTAGTTACATGAGGGGACTGCGAGAAACAAAGAGAGAGGAATAGGTTTTCTCTCGTATATCTCAGTTGGGAGTGTACAGCGGGTGCATCGTAGATGCATCGAAACGAGACTCGAGAAAAATAAAAATATGGGAAAAAATACAAAACAATGTTATTTCGTTTTGGGTGAAGGGAAACCAGCAGTTCCATCGTTATCGATTTGGTCCATAGCAAGACAGACACCTTGAGGGGACACCACTGTATCGTTCCCTATTGCACTAAATGCAGCAGCAGCAGTTATGTTCGAAATACCTCGTGTTTGCTGCACAACTGGCGATCTTACAATTTCCGGTAACCTCATACTTGTAGTTTGCAACTCCTGTCGTGGAACATCACTGGTCATTAGAGACCAACCTTCATCGCTCTCCCGCGGTGAGAAACATGAAGTAGCCGTCTGACGAGAATTTTCACGACTACTGGCTCGATGCGCAACATCGTCCAGATCGATCTCTATTTCCGGAATATTATTTGCACCAGGTGTCACTATTTTGTTTTCCCCTAATATTGGCACCTGATGCCGGTGTTCATTCCGGTTCTCTAATTGCTGAGGTGTTAGCGAGGTGACTGAAGTGGTTGACAGGACAATAGGACGATCATCGCGAAGAAAAGTAGAAACACTAGTTCGGGCAATACGCATTGTCCTTTGCTGCCGCTGCCACTTCTCATCTGCCCAACGTCGCCAACGCGGCTCCCTACAGAGCTCTGTCATAAACGTCAAGGCCAGAATAGGTACGCTGAATACTATAAATAGTCCACAAAAACAAAATTGCAACGACAAGTGGGTGCTGCAGATATCAAGACCGGCATACATAGCGGTCATTTGAGGGACAAATGACATCCAAACGATTTCCCAGAAGATATATACAATGAAGGCAATATTTACCGGTTCCATAATAAAAAGACGAAAAACACCGCACTGGAGGGGAATACCTTCATCAATGCGAAACCGCATACGCCACATAATCCCAATCGCGTACGCTATATTAACCATGATGTTTGTGAGTCCCAATGCGGACCACCGCGTCAAATCAAGACTACATGTGGCAGACAACACAACAGAGAAGCTGTACACGAGGAATGCCCCATTAAAAATAACAGAACACATTGTAAACAAAGGCATAGGACGATCAATCGGTACCGCGAGATTCCACATACGCGACAATATCTCGCGAATACGATAACGAAAGGTTCCCTCAACTGGTTGCATAAACACAGGAAAGCTCTCTTTTTTCCTAATGCCGACGCCAACTACTTCAGTAGTATATTACTTTGTGTACCTATGCGTTTCAAGCCACGACAATAACGAAAACAATAAAAAAGAAAACACAAAAGCAGAGAACGAAGAAACTGAAGGGTAATAATTAGCAGCAGAGGTACACTTGAAGCGAAAAACCAATGGCGCAGCCCAGCGCAACCTCATAAAAACAAAAAAAAGGCATGAACGTAGCTCAGAAAGAAGGTTAGAAAAGTTGCATGGGGCTTCATTGGGCACTGCACACAGTTTACATCACAACAAGAGTTAGAATGAGACACCCATCCGTTTGAGCGTAAAAGAATAAATTGAAGAAACGCTGAAAAATAATTTTGTCGTCAACAACAGAAACAGTGTTGAATTCCGATTTTTGGATGCAATCATTAAAGCACGAGATCGATCTCTGTACTACACTCAAATAGATGACGAGATAACACACCCGTCATCCCCACGCGCAGCTTTTCCTCTGGAAAGTCAACATGACTGGCATTGTACGTCGGCACAATTGTGATTAACGTCCTTGTCAGCATAAAAACAGTACCAACGGTATCCAAAAGACACCAATTGCCCCATGTGGAAAAAAAAAAAAAACCTGCGCACGGAGAGCAGGTGCTGCAACAACCCGTACCAATCTCGACTACACCATCTCCTCTCAAGCAATCCATACGGCACCATAAGAACCCTCCAAACCGCAAGATACGAATAAAAGTAACAGCAGTATCGTTATCAACAACACTATCATTCTCCAGAATTCCACTAAACAGAACAAATAGATTGTGTCAATGTCCACGACAAAATAAATCTCTTAAGGACCAGAGAGATTCACCTCGCAACAAAGACCCAGTTAAAAATAATAAAGGTTCTAGTAATAGTATTTTTCTCAGTTAAATACTTCAATAAGCAGTCTCTTTTCTTTTCCATTTCAATGTATACATTTATTGTCTTCCACCTTTTGCATTTTTTTTTGCTTTTCTTAGAAATCGTTTTTTTATTTTTCTTTTTTGATAAAGAGGGGTAGAAGATAAAGATGTCACTTTGTGACATCATGGAAAGCCTTTGCCACGTAGACAACGTTGGTGCTGTTGAGCCCTGAAATTGCCGCGCGACCGTTCAATGTCATGTACACGTGGTGCTTCTTCTTCAGCAGCTCCACCTGTTCCTTTGTGAGTCCGGTGTACGCCATCATACCGATCTGGCGCACCACGTGCGACCAGTCAAGTGTCGACCCACACTCCTTCAGCTCCTTCACCAGGCGCTGGCGCACGCTGCGCAGGCGACCCGACATCATATTCAGCTCTTCCCTCCAGATCGCCGTCAGTTCTGGCGAGTTCAGGACCGAGTTCACCACACGGGCACCAAAGATGGGTGGGTTGCTGTACGTGGAACGAATGATAAGGGCGGTCTGCGAGAGAATAGACTCCACTTGGGCAGGGTTCTCCGCAATGATGTGCAAAGCACCACAGCGGTGCCCATAGAGGCCAAAGTTCTTCGCGAACGACTGCGCCACAATGAGATTCGGCATGATCTTCACCAAGTGCCGCGGCAAAAAGGCGTCGCGATCAATGTCGCCACTGGCAAATCCCTGGTACGCCATGTCCACCAACGGCAGGAGATTGCGTCGCTTAATCACCTCCGCCACCTTCACCCACTCCTCTTGGGTGGGGTCGAGACCAGTGGGGTTGTGCGCACATGCGTGCATCAAAACAACGGAACGCTCGGGAAGCTTATCCAGTGATTCGAGCATGCCGGGTATGTCAAGAGCCTTCGTGGCGGGATTGTAATACGTGTAGTTCGACAGCTTGATCCCGGCACCCAAAAAGATACCAGCGTGGTTCGCGTAACCCGGGTTGGGGGAGTGAATGGTGCTGCAGTTGTCCACGAAGCGGTGCAGCACTTCACCAGAGACACGCAGTGCGCCTGTTCCACCCAGCGTCTGGCAGCTCGCAATGCGACCATCGCGAATTGCGCTGCAGTCATCACCAAAACACAACTTCTGCGCCACCTTGAGGAAGGAAGGCACACCATTAATAGGTGCGTACTCCATGTCGCCGCTCGTGTCAGCCTTCTTGACGGATTCGAGCACAAATGGGCGGTTGTTGTCGTCGCGGTAGACACCTACAGCAAGGTTCACCTTGTTGGGGTGCGGGTCATGCTGGAACTCGAGCGAGAGTCCCAGAATGGAGTCCGGTGCCCCCTTAGGCACACAGTCAAAGTAACTCCCCGCACTGCGGTAGCTTCCGAGAATGGCACGTCCAGAGAGTCCTGCGGCAAGAAATGGGCGCATTTGATTCCTTGTACTTATTCACGTAAAACTGTTTTTCCTTTCTTTGCCGTGATTTGGGCGATAAGAATGGACACATATTGCCCATGAAAAAAGAAACACACATACACACACACACAGAGCAAGAGAGGGAAAGAAGACGAGAGAAAACAGAGAAATGGGTGACGATGGTTAGCAAAGGTGCACTTGAAGCGAAAAACCAATGGCGCAGCCCAGCGCAACCTCATAAAAACAAAAAAAAAGGCATGAACGTAGCTCAGAAAGAAGGTTAGAAAAGTTGCATGGGGCTTCATTGGGCACTGCACACAGTTTACATCACAACAAGAGTAAGAATGTAACCCACATATGTGGAGATGCATGCAGCAAGATCGAAAATGAGCTTTGGGCAGAATATAGGAAATAACATTAAATGGGATTTTTGGATGTAACCATTAAAGCACGAGATCGATCCCTGCAACACAGCCAAGTACATGATAACATAACATACCCGCCAACCCCGCGTACGTCTCTTACTGTAGATTAACATGACTGACATTGGAGGTAGCATAAAAGCGTTGAATGTCCGTGTTAACACAAGAACCGTACTTATGGGAATGTTATTGAATGGCATGCCTACAAATGAAGCGTTAAAATCAATGGTATTGAAAAGACACTGGTGTCCTTGTGCAAAGAAACCCACCCATGAGAAAAAATGCAACAGTACCCCTTGGTATACGGGTGAAAGGTGATCTGTAGCTTTAACAATAATGGGTAAAATAGCACCATAAAGTGCAATAGAAGTACTTGCCACAATATTTTCATTACAAAGTGAACTTGCCCACAAGACTATTACAATATACCTCATCTTCCCAGCATTGCGCACAAATAGGGATACAGCTAGGAACATTAATGGAGCAACATGGTGTAAAACAGGTCGCTTGTAACAACTTGCTAAAAGTACAAATATTGCCACAGTATATAAACGATACTTTGTAGTTGGTAATATTGCAGTAAATATTATAGTGCCTGCGAGAGTACCTAGTGTTTCCCATCGAAAATTTGGTGGTATATTTGTGTTTATCCATTCCTCCATTGGTGAGATAATCTCAGCCACATGGGTAATGTGTGAACGATCACGGCACATTAGCGGTACAATCACTCTTATAGATATGAGAAGTATAAGAATATAAAAGAAAACCCGTCGTTTCGGTGTAGCAAACGACCCTGTAAGCAATAGTATCTGAAAAAGGGAAAGCAATTCTACACTTTCTTTTATAGTAAAGCTGTTGGCGAATACAGTGCAAACACGAAATATGAATAATACCAATGTCCATAAAGTGATAAGATTTTTACCTTGTAAAGACTGTAACACTTCATCATTCCATAAAAAAGAAAGAGCTGCTATTAAAAATATAGTTGATCCAATGAACATTCCATCACGTTTCATTTCTGTGCGTGTTTTACGCCCAAAGTGACTCATCTGGGCTATACGCATCTTCCATGAAAGATTCCCCTCTTTCCATGCATCATTTATTGGTAAATGTGATTCAACAAAGTAAGAGATCAATTGTTGCCAGTTACACTTTTCAAGTGACTCCATATTAGCTTTAGGATCTACTAGCGCAACAATTTCTGGAATGATACGGCCAAAACTACTAAACGGAATTGGCACCCCAAGTATTACAGCAATCGTCGATGTCATATCCACTTGATGTGCGGCACTCAATTTATCACGATGTACCCCCGCAGCGTCTCGACATGGCCTGAGACGAGTCAAATCAATGTCAATATTATCATTCCAACGTTGTCGCGTCATCTCTGTCTTTCGTTGCAAAGATGATGATGGGAATGATGATATATTTGCATTACCATCAAATAGTTCTGCATACATAAAGGTGTCTGTTTCCTGATAAGAGTCACCGCCGTGGTCGCCACTGTTCGTCATCCCATGATCGCCAAATACCAAGACAAGTGTTCGTGTAGAACTATTTCTCTTTTGTCGAATAAATTGTGATATATTGCGTAATGCCTCATCAAGTTGTTCAAGTTTTATACCCATTGCCGGATGGTCGGCATGAAGTCGGTGACCAATGTGGTCTACACCTAGAAAATGCGCTACTATAAGCTTCGCATAATCTGCTGGTGCTCGTTCGATTGTTTCTGTCAAAAGTACTGGTAGCAGATTTTTCATTACATCTAGATCATTGGTATCAAAGTCTGATACGTTATATGGTGGATAAGCAATAGTACGCTTCCACAGTGATGTATTCTTATCATCATCAGGGAATAAGTTCAACCACGTATCATCACCAAGAAGAATAGAGCGTCCATGTAGCTGTCGAAATAGACTATCTGTCACCACAGCATCTGTGTTTAAATTCGCCCCAGCCTCAAGAAATGCTGGCATAGTACCAGTTGCAATAGCCTTCAATCGCTGGCATGTTATAGTGGGAGTGTCTGCTAACAAGAAAAAACCATGCGAGGGATGTGTTATATCTTGCAGGCTTTCTTCTACATACCTAAGTGTAGAGTTTTCATGACGCCTACCATTTCCACCAACCTGACTTTGATCATGTTGATTATCTTCAGTATTAGCTATATTGATGTTAGAATTTTTACTTTTATTTGGGGTTTCAATAATAACTCCACATTCTTCACCAGCGGAGTAATAGTGGGTAAGTGCGGAGAGAGCAAAATCAGGTCTCAATGCGTCAATGAGAAGCAAAACAACTTGATCAACTTGATGCACTCCATGGCATTCGTCTTTTGACATCTGTGGTAATACAGTCGACTTGGAGAGCATGGAAACTGTGAATGTAAACGACCCAGTAAGAAACAACGCCACCAAAAACAGTGTTCGGATGTGAAAAGAAATAACAGAATTCTTAGTAATCAATACCATGATGTTTGAGGAAGTATTAACTAATAATATTATACCTCAGCTCCTTATCTTTCGTGGGACGGACTAACATTTAGGGATCAAGATTCATCACATATAAATAAATAAGAAAAAGAATTATTGTAAAGAAAAAAAAAGCATGTATGTAAAGAGAAAAAAAGGAGTAGGTAAAGAAAACTGTTATTTACGGACACACACACACACAAACACATAGAGAACGCGATAAAAAAAATAAATCACGTTATTATGGCTTATAATAGATGCAATGGATATTAACAATAGTCATTGACCACTTGATTTTTATTTAAGTTAAGATCATCTTTTTTCTTGTAAGCAACCACGGAACGCAAACATACAGATATATGAATCCAATACACATATCTCTCTGTAATATATTTATCTTTTTTCTGCTTCTTTTTTTGTTCAGTTTGTTTTTACCGACGTCTATTTGAAGACATTTCTCGTTTAATATTTCTTCGTCGTATTTGAAGCGCACGTTGCGCTGCCCTCTTCTTAGCTGCAAAGGGTATAGCGTTCTTAGTGTGTTGTACTGTACGGATTTTGGCACGCCGTACGGCGTCAGCCCATTCCTGTTCTGTGATATCACGACGAGAATCAGTACGGCTAGCACCAAGTTCGTAAGATTGTTTTATTTTTGAGCCAAAAAGTTCTTCAAGTTTGGATTCAACCTTTTCTTGTAGTTCTGCATCCCGCTGCATACGTCGTTTCCGTTGTATTTCCTCTCTGCTAAGCTGTTCATCCGGTGTTTCCACCAAAGACATGGGATCATTATATTGCATAGCCGTCTGCTCCACAGTAGAGTGCCGCACATCCAGTAAAGTATTGGGAAAGTCAATCTGTGGATGTTTTGTAACGGCGTAGAGTGGAACATCGTGTGGGAAGAGTGAACCCCGTTTAAGACGTTTCAGAAGTTTCCATCCACCAATGTGCTGCCAACGCATTGTGGTATGTGCACTGACACGATTACGATCACCATAGAAGCGTCTATATACACGTCCTGTAACGAGATCTCCTTCAGGTGTACAAAAGTCTGCTTGAATCTTTCCGCGGCACTGCGGATCACGTACGAGACGCATGTATTTTGATGCCATACGCCTCACACGTTGTCGCATTTGGTCTATTTCCTGCCTTACAACTAGCATCTCCGCTGGAGTAATAGCTCGTTGACGTTGATAACCAGCATCTACAAAGGCACGGTTAAATTTATGTGTTGCTGGTGGTAGTTGCAATGGAAAAATAAGACGATTGTGACGTGTATTACCAGTTTTTACAAGTCGTGGTACATCAGTCGGCATGTGTCCAATCTCTCCTGTACTTGTTGCACCGTCTTTAAGTGCTGTTTGTAATTCTTGTGAATGTTCTGCACTCCTTGTTTGAGGTGTCTGCGATAGTGGTACCGGAACACCTGTGTCAGGTCTATGCAAGGCCTCTTCACTAAGTCGCTCAAAAACAACATCTTTCACGGCAAGTGATGCTTCATACAATTCCTGTTGTTTTGCATCCCGTTCTTGACGTTTAGCTTCTTCTGCTTTTTTAATTGATTCTTGTCGACGCTCCGCACGATCAGGGACAATTTCGTTACGGGCAAATATCATATATGTGATAGGTTCTACGCCAACTTTGAGTGGCATGTGACGTGCCCATACTTCAACAAAAGTAGCTCGGTAGTGTGCCTCTGTATTACAAATACGCATACGTTTTCGTTTAACACCACTCTTACAATGTCTCAAAGGACAACGCTGTTCATGTGGACAAGGTGCAACTATGGTGGGTTGCCAATCCCATAAACCAACATCCTTTTCTTCAAGAATACAGTCACGTGCTTCCATCATAATATTAAAATTGTTTAAGTTAGCAAATTCAACAAGTACTAAAACACCCTTTGTCATTCTCCATAATTGTTGTACTAAACGACGACGATTTTCTGAGGTTGCTATTTCACTAAGAGAATAGGCAGCTACTACTAAATCATGCTGAATAGCTTCATCTTCAGGAAGTAAATAACGTTTCCATGTAACATTCGGTACATCATCATGTAGTACCATTGTACCAATTTCCATCATACCAGGGCTAGGTTCAATAGCCGTAACTTCTTGTAATGGACGAAGTCTTTTCATAGCTCGTTTCTGTGCTGTATCATTTTCAAGATCAACAAATTTCTCCCACCATGTTTTTGTACGCGATTTATTTTTCGCGTTTAACTTATCTTCTTCTGGTTCCTCACCATCCAATATATCATCTGGGTCTTCTGTAGCAGCTCGGTGTTCTCCAAGAGGGTCACCACTTTCCCACTCTGTACCATCAACTACATCTCGATGTCGTGCATGCGCCTCCCGCACAAGTCGTTCTTTCTTTGCTGCTGCAGCACCTGAGGCAACTTCTACAATTTCACGCCTTAAATCTTCTGGTAAATCTGCTGGATCCACTTCTCCCCGTTCTAACAGGGCTGCTACAGCCATAAAACGAACTTTTTTTTTTTCTGCATTGTTACGTTGAAGACGTTGTAGATCATATCGCAGTTCTGAGAGTTGATGATTACGAGAGGCTTCATTTCCCTGCATTGTTTGTCTCAGTGAACGGTAAAGTGGATAGGCGAGGGAGCCGGGATCATAAACTTCCTTTGCAACAAGAGTTGCTGTTCCAGTACCAGCACCAAAGTCCATCATCGTTTTGGGTACAAAGTGTGGAAGTTGTTTGCTAAGCTCAAAAAATACACGATGCATCCCAGCATACATTGCCGCACCTCGAAAAAGAAAGTACCCTATAGCATCATTTGTAGAGTATAAAACTGAGCGACTCGCGACAGCATTTGCAACCGCTAACTGACGTTGAAACTTTAATAGTCGTTGTCGAATTTTAAAGCGAAGTTTAGCCTGTGAACGTTTATCATGTAGTCGAAGTTCAGCAAAGTTATCACCTTTTTCTCGCCGTTCAAAGAGTTCACGTTTTTTCTGATTAAGTGTATCAGCCTCTCCTTCAGGGATCATATCTGCGGGATTTGTCTGTAACCGTACCGGTTCTTCTCGGTTCCTATACTCAATAATAGGAATAATGTCACGTAAACAGTGTCGTATAAGACCTTTATCTTTTAATCGAAATACCTTCATGAAGGCCGCCTGCATAGATGGTGACATTACAACAACACCAGGTTGCATATCACAAAAGTCATCTCGCACAGCCCACTGTCGCATAGATGGTCTACGTTTACACATTTTACGTAGCATTTGATATTCATATGACATTTTTGCTGCTACATCAATCACACGAATACGACGTCTACCGTAACGCATCTTTGCACTGAACTGCGACCATGTCTCCTTACCGGCTATAGTGCTGCTAGAACCTGCCTGTTGCCCGGACTCGCCTGGTTGATGCATGGCCCCTTCATTCGGACAAGCACTACCCGATGGGGATGACAAGTGTTGACGTTGACATAAGTACGCAACAGAGAAGATAACAGTTGAGTTGCGCCGTAAAGGCAGTGATGTTGCGGCAGGCACCGGTGTTGCACGATACAAACGTATGGACATTCTTTCTCTCGTGCCTTTCCCTGAACTCTATTTTGCTTGGGTGGCAATAAGGAAGTAGGAAAAACAAGAGAGCAAGAAAAAAACAGAGATAATAGCAAGAAGAAAGTGAAAGGAAAAAAAAAAACAATAAACAATAAAAAAAGAGACAATAAAAAACAAAATCTCTTCAAATATCGTCCCTTCGAAGGAAAGACAAAACAAAAATTCATTTGAGGCCTCAACGCAAATGACCGTAAAAACGAAAAAAAAAGGAATTTGGTTAAAGTAGAAATTTCCTCACCTTGAGGCACTTACTCAGAAACGCAAAGTCAAACCACATGGAAAAAAAAAATAAATATACTCCTTCTAAAGTGTGGTCCCAAAACATTGCGTGATAATTTTTTCTGAGTCGCTTTTAGTTTTCCCTGTCATTGCTTGCTTTGAAATGGTAGGCCTTTTTTTCTTTCTTTTTTTTTGTTTCACCTCATCAATTGATTTCTTGCTAAACGCATAGGTCCTAATCTACCAAGATATCCTTTCTTCACGCCACAGCATTGGTGGAAACATCAGAAATTAAAAAAAAAAAACAGGCCAAAACGAAACGAAACGAAACAAGACGAAAAAAAAAAAACAAAACAGTTAACCATAGAATCCCATACATGCTTATATGCTCATAGATAACAATATATTCAAGATATATATATATATATATATATATATATATATATATATATATATGCAATGTCCTATGTACGATTCTCATTTCAGTGTGTTGTCACCCTCCACATTCAACCTCATAGCTTGGGGGGTGGGAATTCAAATGATTAAAAGAGAGATTGACAAAAAGACATAAAAAAAAGAAGAGAAAATATATACTCGTTTGAAATGTTAATATTTCCATCTCTTCCTTCTCAATTGATTATTTCCATATCTCTCATTTCATTACCTTTTGAAAATGATTTTTTTTCTTTTCGCGGAGTGGGGCGACAATAACGATAACGAGACGCTGATATTTACTTTAATTGCTGAAAAAAGTCATTTCCCTTGTCATCAACGACGATAAACGCTGGGAACTTCTCCACCTCTATCTTCCAAACGGCCTCCATTCCGAGTTCTGTCATGTCGAGCACCTCAACCTTGCGGATGGATTCCATTGCGAGGACTGCCGCTGGTCCGCCGATGCTACCGAGATAAAATCCGCCGTGTTTGCGACAGGCCTCTGTCACCTGCCGGCTTCGATTTCCCTTCGCGAGCATCACCATTGAGCCGCCGTGCGACTGGAAGAGATCGACGAACGGGTCCATGCGGCCGGCGGTGGTGGGGCCGAAGGAGCCGGAGGGAAGTCCCTCGGGGCACTTGGCGGGCCCGGCGTAGTAGACCGGGTGCTCCCGCATGTACGCCGGCAGTGGTCTGCCCGCCTCGAGCATGTCGCGTATGCGGGCGTGGGCGATATCGCGTGCGACGATGACGGGCCCGGTGAGACTCAGTCGTGTCTTCACGGGGTGCTTTGAGAGCTCCGCGCGGATGGCGTCCATTGGCATATTAAGATCGATCTCCACCGGCGGCACCCGCAGTAATTGCTCCTCCGTCACCTCCGGGAGGTACTTGGCAGGATCTGTTTCGAGCTGCTCCAGCCATATACCGTCCTTGTTGATCTTCGCAAGTGCCTGGCGGTCAGCACTGCAACTTACACCAATTCCAATAGGGCAACTTGCTCCATGACGAGGTAGACGAATCACACGAGCATCATGGGCAAAATACTTGCCACCAAATTGGGCACCCATTCCAATTTCACGACATATATCCATTACTACTTTTTCCAATTCAAGATCACGATATGCATACCCTTTAGATTCATCTGGTTTGGTAGGTAAAGAATCATAGTACTTACAAGAAGCATACTTTACCATCTTCATGGTTAATTCCGCGCTCGTTCCTCCCACAACAACAGCCATATGGTATGGTGGACATGCCGCTGTTCCAATAGTACCAATTTTCTCTTGAAGAAATTTACGAATAGATTTTGGATTAAGAACAGATTTTGTTTCTTGAAATAGATAAGCTTTATTAGCTGAACCACCTCCTTTAGCGACAAACATAAATTCATATTGTTGTCCTTTTGTTGCGTAGAGGTCAATTTGTGCAGGCAAATTACATCCCGTATTTTTTTCATCATACATAGAAATTGGAACATTTTGACTGTAACGAAGGTTAGTTGTAGTAAATACCTTGTAAACACCTCGACTTAATGCTTCAAAGTCATCACCATTTGTGAAAACTTGTTCACCTTTATATCCAGCAACAATTGCTGTACCAGTGTCTTGACACCCAGGAAGGACTCGACCTGCAGCAATATTCGCATTCTTTAAAAGCTGTAAAGCAACAAAGCGATCATTATCGCTGGACTCTGGGTCATCAAATATATTTCGCAAACATTGCAAATGCGATGGACGCAAAAGATGCTCAACGTCACCAATAGCTTCCGCGGCAAGCAACGACAAACCCTCCACGTCTACCTTAAGAATTTCTGGAAGCCCAGCACCAGGATTGACAACAGAAACATAGTCTTTTGTAAGCAGTCGAAACGGGGTATCATCGTGGGAAGTATGTGGAATCAATGGGACATACTTGAATGGAGGAGTTGCCTTTTTAGAACAAAATAGCAAAGAGCGGCGCAACATGAGAGGGATTGGAGTAAGTTTTTTTTTGTTTTTTTTTGGGGGGGTTTTGCTTTTTTTATGAAGTAAGTGAGTTAAGGTAAAAACACTGATAAATTCGTATGTGTGGGTGTGTGTAAGAAGACTGTGTAACGTTCTCTTAGAGATGGTAAAGCAAAACAAAAAAAAGAGTAAGGTGGTGAGAAAGAGAGAGAGAGAAATGGAAAAAGAGTAAAAAAGTAACTGACTTAAAAGAAAAAAACATGTAAGAAAATATCAATAACCAATTTCAAACAACAGCAAGAAAATAATAAAAATAAATATAGGTCTTTTACCTTAACCAAGCATTCTGTTCCATTTTTTTTGTTTTCCTTACCTGAATGCTCATGTTGGTCATCTTCCTTTTGAAGTGAATATTGGTTACATCTTCAGCAGTATCATTCTTATACTAAATTTCTTTTGTAAGAAATCTCAAAAACTCCTTGGCGTTGAAAAACAAAAAAAAAAAGATAATACCATCAATGCAAAACGCCGGAGTTACCGAAATGAAAATATGAGCATTCTCCTTCTAATTCTGTTCCACGAACTAGTACAGTGCAACCATTTTCCTTTTCTCTCTCTAGTAAAGCTTGAATTGGTAGCCTAGATGCTTTTGTCAGAGGATTATCGGACAAATCAAGTAATTTTAACCCTAGACAAGCTTCTCTACTGAGAGCACAAATATGATATACATCATCATCATGTATGTTATTACCAGAGAGATCGAGTTCACGTAGTGAACAACTATGCTTCACTGCTTCAGCAATTAGTCTTACACCCCCGCTCTCCAAGTGACATCTCCCCATTCCAAGAACGGTGAGTTTTTTAGCATATGAAATACCAATAGACATTCGTGCAGCTCCATCTACTTCAATGAAGTTATCTTGTACATACAACCGTTCCAAGTTTGGACATTCTGTGAGAACACTACAAAGTACTCTACCAGCTCCACGAAAGAGTCTACCAGATGCCACATTCAATACACGCAAAGCTTTAGATGAGTGTATACCAGAACGCAACAGTGCATTTAATCCATCTTCAGTTAGAGAGCATCTTGCAAGATATATTTCCTCTAATGAAGAGGCACAGCGACTAAAAGCACGACAGAGACCACGGTGATGACGTGGGTCAATGTAGTTTCCACTAATATCAAGTATTCGAAGAGATTTTGGAAACGACAAGGACTCTTCTCCGGATAGTGCAAAAGCTGGAATTACATCACTATCTGGAAGAAATAATTCCTGTAGACAATCTGCCTGTGAAACACCTTCTGCAATTGACTGTGCTGCAAGATCATCCATATGGCACAGTCGCAACTGTAAAACTCTGAGATGTGTACGTTGTTTAGTCATCACGCGCTGTATCATAGCACACTCTTCATAGTGAAGGTGTACATCAGACAAAGAAAGGTGCTCAAGTGTATCCCATGGCATTTTCCAAAGTGCCCGCAAAAGACTCGTGAGACCCACTGGACTAAATTTTGTAGATGCAATCTCCACAGTACGTAATGCACAGGCTAATGGAAGGACTTTGTCTGCCACATAATATGCGGTATTGTCATCAAAGCTACTTCCTATCATACGTAGAGTATGTACCTGTGCAATATCTGTTTCTGTGAGTGTAGCGTTAAGCAATGCGTTACCTGTAATAATTCCACTCTCCAGATATGTCTCTGCCAGCGGCGAAGGAGGCACTGTGTTATCAACACAACAATCATCATCATCAATAGAGTCATTGGTTAGAGACGCCGTTTCCCACATGACTAAAAGAAAAAAAAATCCAGAAGGAAGTTTCAAAAAAAAAAAAAAAAAATGGCTACTAAACTGTAACTCCAAAAAGAGAAAAATGTCAAATAAAGTGGATAAAACAACAAAAAAGGTAAAAAGAAAAACGCTCAAGGACAGTGAATGAGTAAAGGGGTAAGAAATAAATGCAAAAAGACCACAATCACAAGTAAATTTACTTTTTTTTAGTGATACAATCAACAAAGAAGGAAAAAAAAAAACCAATCCGGTATATTGGTAATATTACAAAATCATGAACGTTATATATATATATATATATATATATATATATAACATGTAAAATAAAAATAATAATGATAATAAACCGAAATTAGTTTCTATAGACTAAAGCACAGATAATGAATCTTTCTCTATGGATCAACTCTACACAGGCAAGAACAACAATAATACAAAAAGTAGGCTAAGACGTATTCTGAAACCTATCTAAATATAACAACTTTAGTTTGAACTTTCCACTTCCCATACAACGGTACCCCTTTTGTTTTTTAATACGTGGACGCCTCTGCTTTTCCTTTTTTATTTCTTTTTACTTGGTGTTCTGTTTGTTTGCATTGCCTGTCCGTTTTCTTTTTTATTTCCTATATTTCTTCCTTCTATTCTTTCTTTTTTCTCGTTTTATTGTAATAATTATCATCATTTCCTTCTATTAGATCTTCATTACGGCGAGTTTGTTGTTCATGGAATTATCACCAAAAGCGACAGAGAAGTCACGGTAGGAGACGGTAAGTTCACGAAGACGTTCCTCATCTACGCTGCCACCCATCATTAATGTGAGATCGTCCATGTCCCACAGCAGTTCTGCGAGTTGTATTAACGTGATGTTAATGCCTGTGAGGGACTGCAATTGTTCCCAGCAACTACCAAGCGATAATGTGTGTGTCACTGGCGGGTCCTCCAAATGCCACTCACGCAGTGGAATTGCTGGATTATTGTGCGCAGCATTTGAATTCCCGCCTCCCACGCGGTTACGGGCGAGATTAACGTAAAATCCCGTTACACCACCACGTCTATGTTGCGCATGATCACGCACCGCCTGACAAAATCTTTCCTGACTGCTATAATTAAGAACACGCGATGGGTGTCTGGATTTGGGTGGCCCATTAAGCGTATTACAACTACTAGCATCGTTGTATGCGAGTATCTCCCGCATGGAGGAGGAATTGCTGCGGGAGGTGCAGCGCACACCACCTCGTGGGGTCGGCATATTACTCGGATTCTTGTAAGCGTCTGTGATGCCAACAACTTGAATATTCTGCAACTTTCCTGCGGCGTGCGGTACTTGATGAATACCACGCGGCGTTTCCGGGTGTTGCACCGGCTTCACCCGCCGCAGATGCGCATATCCGAATTCCCGCGTTTCCTGCGACTCCACACTGTGATGTGCGTGGCGTCTGTTTTTTTGTTGAGTTGAAACGGCCGGCGGTGCGGGGGGCTCGACGGAAAATATATTTAACGTTCCCACATGCAAACGACGAGTGCGATCGACGGTGGCACGTCTTGATTGAATAAGCGGCTGCTCACGCGGCAGCGGGTGGATCACCGGTTGCATTCCACCAACAGGAAAGAAAAATAAAAAATAAAAAATTAGTCCCTCTCCTTTCTTTTAGTTATACCGAAAGGGGAAAGAAAAATAAAAAAAAAGAAAAAGAAAGAAAGAAATCAAATGTACATCAAGGATTAAAAGAAATTTTTTTGTCTATACATACATGTTGGGACACAAGAATAGACGGAACTCCTTCTCAGAGCCACATAAAACATTTACGCGTACCTAGCATCAATAGGGAGAAGCAAAAGTAAAACAAAAGAAAAAGAAGAGAAATATCCAAACACACGAACACGAACACGAACACAAAAAAACCATAACATTCATATAAACGCAATGAATTTTCAAAACAGGAAATAAAGTTAATACCAGGCATATAATAATATTATATTATTATATTATAAGTGTATTACCCTAGCTTTCCACCCATGGTGAACGACATAATGGGCAGACGGTTTGTCCACTGTTTGCCCACCATGCGTATAGACAATCGGAGTGCAGTGCAGAGTTGCGGCAAACGGCGCACCGCATATCCGGCAGACGATGACTAATGGCGGAGACAACCGCAAAACAAATAGGACACGGCTCGTGACCCGCAAAGTGTGCATCCATATTGCGACCAAAGAGAGTGACACACTCCCACACATTGGCAGAGCCGCCGAAAAGAAGAACCGTCATCTTAAGCATCCACGCACGCCACCGCTCCGTCGATACACCGCAGTCACGGCCGCTTTCAAATGTGACTGTGGGTAGTCGCAACGGAAAGGCCGTTGGGAACGTAATCTTTACGGTTACACTTGCATCCTCCATAGTGTACTTCAAGGTAATGAGGTGTTTCGCGAGACTCACAGATATTGTGTAATTTTCATTCACATCAAATGTAGTCTCTCCGGATGGACTCTTTGCAAGTACTGCGAGAAGACTCTCTTGAATCAGGAACGGTGATACATGGTCTTCTACAAAAGTAAAGAAGGAATCTTGTAATTTTCGTTCAATAGTTTCAAGCCAACTCTTGACAAGGGACAAGGTATTTCCTTGCAACAATAGTGCAAAAACAGCTGCAGCACCTTTCGCCAATTCTTTCATTGGATTTGTCGCATTGGGACGTGTTAAAGCAGCTGTCTCAAATCCAAGATTCTCACCACCAAGTTTCACCGATGTACAGAGATATGTACCATCGAGACGTTTGTTTCCAGGAACCGCAGGGGTAAGTAGAAGTGAAGAGAGAAGATCAAGAAGATGAAACACCTCATCTCGTTGTTTCCCTGCCATACTATCATTTACAGGACCAGTGAGTGTAATACACCAGGCAAGTAAATGAGGAAATAATGCCAATTTTTGCTTATTCGTTTTTGCAATAATATTTGTATTTCGCATAAACACATTAAGTTTCGCAGGTGATCTTACAGAAAGCTCATTACGTAGGTTTTTTAATGTACGTTTTGATGTAATTTGACGCATTATAGGAAGTAGAACAAAGTTTGAACGCATAAGTGTTAAATTTGACAATAGAGCAACTGCCCGTATAGCACTAGTGACAGTATCCATTCCGATGTTTTCAAGTCTTGCGATGGAGGTGGCACAAAGCCACTGATAAGCGTAATTCATCACACTCGCTACTTTTGTCACACTCACCTCAGAAGCACGTATTACAGAAACGTCAGATGTAATTAATTCACTAAGACAGTTTGACGTGAATGCTATCAGTTTTGTCACAAGAGGGACTTCATCTTCTTTCGTTTGTCGCAACGATACCACACATTCTGCCACCGCATCAAATAAAACGAGATGTACAGAACTGCGGAGTACATCATCTATGCGTCCATGCAGATTAGCTCCACGACGGGCAGATACGGCAGACACAACAACACGACGAAGATCTCTTGATGAAATTGGCACATCATTTGGTGATTGTGTTACCAATCGTCCATTTGGTGGCATGTGACGCAGTCTATAGCATCGTGCTAACATGTGCGTAATATCATGTACAAGCTCCGTGTATGCAGCTGCATCATTAATACGACTGGAGGTAAACTCTGAAAGAAGTTCCAACGCATCGAGAGGACGCTGCGATCGTGCGTAAGTAATGAGTTGATGTACAGTGCTAGCCACCACAACAGGTGCATTATTGAGATGACGATGAAGCGTCATTATGAGTAGTGCATGACGTAGTTCAAGTGTAGGTAACATACACATGGCTTCCTGCAGTGCGGCTCTCGCACGAGTTCCCACATTGGAGAGAATAGAATCTCCAATTACATCTGCTGCCTCATCAAGAGAGGCAAAGAACGCACGATACGCTGCTACAGCTGCAGGATGCATAGGTGCCGGTATCTTATTCTTATTATCATTCTTGTCGTTGTTATTTTTTTCATTATGAATGAAAAGTGCATCCAAAATCCACTCCGTGATAACACTTGCAATTCGTCGTGCATTATCAACAAGGACATTATTCGCATGTATCACCACATCACGAATAATGCCAGCAAGAGTGCAGATAAGAAGATGCGGTTCCGCATCACTTGATAAAAGCGATAAAATTTCTTTATCTGAGTTAAGACAAAGTAGCGCACGTGGTAATAACTTTGTCATTAATAGTTTTCGTATAGGATCAGCCATTGCCTCTTGTACACGTGCAGCTCGTAATAATGGTAGTATTACAGTCACAGTATCACAAGTTTCAATTGGAACAGAAACTCCAAGTAAATGCACGAGTTGTGCAGTTCGTATACACCGCAGCATGGACAGTTCCATCCTGTCTAGTGAACAATATCTATCCAGCATGGCAAAAGGAACATCATCTGCAGATGTTTTACTCTCACGCAGACGCACTTCATGTTCAGACCACAACTCCGCACTGCACGCAATACCCTGCAGTAAAGCACAGGAGGCAAATGGGAGCAAACGTGTAACTTGTCCACACGCTGCGAGAGCACAGGATGTATCTCGCATAACTTCATCAAATAGCTCTAGCGACGCCGTATCACGGCGCTCCACACTTACTTCGTATGAGTCCATCCACTCCTCCACGTGTTCAATCAGAATATTAAATTGACTAACACCAAGCGAGTGTGTTTTACGCGACATTGCAAGTAGTAGCGGATCTTCCGTTTCCTGCAAAGCAACGCGGAGTGCTTTAATAGACATGTATTGTTCTGGATGTAACGGTGGAGAAACACCAGCCACTATGCGAAATAGTATTGGTAATTCAAAGTCATCACAACTAAAGTTAAGAAGAACCGCCAAGCGTGCACCTTTTCGAAGAAGATCAGCCCACGTAACGAGTCGCTCCAATACTAATCCACCCTCATTTGCAATATCATCATCATCATCAGCATCACTTTGAGTTTCACTCTCACTGTTGTCCTTCTCTTCTGCCTCATCATCATCTTTTTCCGTGGACTTATCGCTGTGGCCATCACTACTATGGCTACTGGTTGACTTGGCGCCATCATGCAATACCGTTTCCTCCTCACTCTCAGCAGCAATAAGACGCAGTGTATTCTGCAGTGATATCTGCACAGCATGCCGAAGTCGTTCTTTCTCTTTGGACAGAATAATGCGTTGTTGACTTTCGAGCGCATTAACACAGCACTCTAAAGTACGAAAGTCAGCATCTTCACATGCTTGCAGGAATACGGAAATGAGACGTTCAGGGTCTTTCATGTCGTGTTTTCGAATACTTTCCCGCACCCACTCTAGATCACCATCCATGTTGGTGACCAGTTTTTGTACCTCATCACGAATCTCAATATCTTTCCACTGTAAAACCAACGAAAGTAGTTCTTCAAAACATGCTATATTATCCTCTTCTCCAATTTCATTTACGTTTTTCACCTCTTCTTTTTCTTTTTTTGTATTTACTTCTCCCTTCACTCTACTGGAGGAAATTCCTTCCATTAAACCTCTTGTAACTTTTAATTGAGTACTCTTGGAGGGAATAAAACAGGAACCATCGTAAGTCTTATCGTTATTAACAGTCATACGCAGAAACTGTAGAAGAGGTTTCCAAAGTTTACATATTGTATACTTTTCAACCAATTGTTCCGCTTCCGTTGATACACCAGGAATAGTGGCAATAGCCCCCATAACTCCTGCCTGAATCATGTTAAAACTGTCTTTAAAGGCAGTACTTTCATTGCATGATTGCCGAAAGAATTGAGCATTAGTCTGGTCACATAAGGTGTGTACACATTCATTAAAGTACTCTTGATGACGAGCAATACGTGTCATACTTTGCGCAACCACCGAAACAGTAATCTGCAGATAACGTAACTGTCGTGCTGACGTATTCATAGCAGTAGCCAAGGTTGTAATAATTTGACGAAATAACTTCACACATTTCATTTCTTCGTTTTCGTTTTCTTTTTCATGTTGCTCTTGTTGTTCCTTTTGTTCAAGACGTGCTGTGCGCACACAGAGAAGTTCCCACAGCCGCAGCACGGCGGAGAGCACCAATCCCCACTCCTGTGCACCCGCATCAACAATATGGCTTAACTTTTGCACGAGTGCATCACTAAACTCATCAACCGCGTTAGCGCAGCGCGAGTCACGGGTGAGAGGCACAAGAAGTGGAACAAGAGAGGGATATATTACTTCAGCCACGGATGAATCGTTGCAACGCATGAAACTATCAATAATGTTAGAGAGAAATCCATCATGAAAGTACCCAATAGCAGTTTGAGCATTATCCCCACACCATAATAACAGAAGCTCCCATGTACGTCTTATAACAACAACATTATCATCCTTCATGGCATCATAAAGGGCTATTGAGATACACTGGTGTATTTGAGGGGTGAGACGTCCAGACTCAACAATATCCCGTAGTAATGATAACGATGCCGAGCGTACGACTGGTGTTTTCGCCACTAAGCTACCTTTTACATTACCTTCTTGTAATGGCATAACAGGAAGCAACGATTTTTTCTCCACAAAAGTAATAATTTTTTCTCGCGCCGCAACTGGCTGCCGCATCATGTACCCCAATGCACACACATAGGAGTAGAGTGCATTTGATCGCTTGTCCAAGTTATCGTCTTGCAAAGCTTTTCCACGACTTTCTTCTATCACCTCCTTGTATGCATCAATAAGACCATCCACAATGAGATCAGCATATTTTTGTAAAATCTCAGGGCTAAAAGCGGCATTAAACGCTTCACGAGCATCTTTTCGCACAGTTGTTTCCATATCATTCATGCGTGCCACCCACACAACGGCGAGTGACGGCAATCGTCGCATCAACTCCTGCTGAAGTTCCTCCCCACGTTGAATTACACCGTGAAGAAGCGTAAATACACCAGCACGCACAGAGGCATTTGCATGTTCCGCGTGACGTATAACCGCCTCAACAATAACTGAGATGTACGAGATAAGTTCCCATACTGGTACAACGGCCACCTGACGGTTTAACTCCGTTAATGCCTTGAGCACTGTTGTCTCATTACTCTTCTGCAGAAGTTTCAGATTCACTTCAATCATTGCCGCATCATCGGCTCCACTTCGTGCGGGCAGAGCAATTCCATCCAAGAAACTCTGCAGACTTTCTGGTGCACCGCGAGCCGCCAGAAACGACTGCGCAGCGCGACCTTTGGCTGGAAGAGGGGGCATATTACAATAATAGCAATTATTCACGGATCTATTCTTTTTCCTTTTCCTTTTTTTCTTTTCTTTTTACTTCCTACCTATCTTTTCTTCTCTCCTTCCGTCCCTTCACACCTGTTTCTTGCAGTTATCAAACATATACAAACATACAGAGAATAAGAAAAAAAAAGAGGTAAAAAAAAATCAAAACAAAGAGAAGGTTAACACAAGTTGCGAATAAAATCCCCCCTCAAAAAAAAAAAAAACAAATAAGAAAAAAAAAGATAACTCGAAAAAATCAACATGCTGAACTGCGAACACATAAAAAAGGAAAAAGCATGAGTAAATGACAGAAAATACAAAAAAAAGGAAACAAATAAATCTGAAAAGACAGCACATGGAAAAAAAAAAAAAAAAATGAAAAAAAGTTATATCAAGGATTGTAGGTTGTACCGTTAAACAGGTAATATAAACATACCCGTTAAGATAAAAGAGAATTTATAATCTATCTTCTATTTTGTACCCAGTTTGTGACAAAATAATGATGACTGAGTTGTGTGTGAAATGCGGTGGGACGGTGTGAGAAAAAAAAATAGAAAAAAAAAAACGATACAGCAGGGTCAAAGAAATAGAAACCTGTACCTTTTTTTGTATTCTTTCTGTTTCTCCTACCTTCCCCCTTCTAGTGCTGTATAGTTTTTTCTTTCGTTGCTTATTTCCCGTTTTTTTCTTCTCTTTTTTCTTTAACTCCCCACAAATGTCACCACCTTTTATTTCTCGCTTCTAGAAGAACATGGCTAAAAGGATATCTCAAATAACATAGTTTCCTCTCAAAAAGTTCCATAAATTTCTTTCTTTTCGCCTATGTGTTATTTTTTTTTTTGTTCTTTTCCTTGGACTCTTCATTTATTTTTGGGTGTTCTTTTTTTTCTCTTATCTTGTGTAGACGAAACGTAAATGTGATCAACGGAAAAAGATTTATCAGATTATCCATTGATTTGAGCTAGAAAAGAAAAGCTTTTCCTCTTCCTTTTCTTACCCATACCCATTTACTCCCGCTCTTGGTTCTCTTATCTCTATTTAAATTTAGTTGCACCCGTGTATGATGGTGTGAACAGCAGTAGCTCCCAAGAACTTCCTCTTCTCTTCTTTTTCATCATCGTATTATCTTCTAATTGAGAAAAAACTACATTGTCCAGTACATCATAACGGAATCGTCCAATGGTTCGCGATGGGCACGTGTGAAACGCCCATGCGGAGGAACCTTCAAGGGTGCAATTTCACGTAGTGGGAGTTTCTTCCACGCCTCTGGGAGTTCCAGCATAAGTGAGGAGCAGAGGTATCCTTCAGTTGCAAGTTTCCTAACAGCCTCCTTCGCAGTAATTCCCTCCTGGCAACTTTTAAGAACACGCTCTATAATGTAATACACATTCACTAGCGTGGCATCATCTTCACGTCGTAGACCGTGAAAGTCTTCTGCCAATATAGCGTTCTGTGGATTCAGTTTACAACAATTGGCAGCGTTATCAATAATAAGTAAACGATCCATATCACGTCCAAGTAATCGTAAATCCTTTGTATGTAACGGTTCTGTAAACCAAAGATCACTGCGATATATGACTTCATCAAATACAGTTCCACTTTCACTTAGTTGTTCTACAACAGGTGATGCAGTTTCTTTAGTGGATGCTGTCCACAATACAACTTCCAAACCCTTCATATGACGTAGCGCATTGAGTACATGTAAACAATATGGACGTAATATAGCGGCAGAAAGATTCATATCTCTATTACTGACAAGAGTTTCATCAAGATCAAAAACCACTGTTAGTGTTGGACACGTCTCATGTGCCTCAAACTGTGGTAATAAGTAATTCTGGAATAATGGTTTAGCCAACTCACCAAAACGTTCCCGATGATTCTGTATTCCACAACGTTCTCCTGATCCAACCACATCTTTTAAACGACGACGTAGAGATGATGAAGTACGGGTAAATGAAGTAGTGCGAGTTGAGGTAATGCTTGATAGGCCACGTGAGGATAAATCTGTTAAACCACCACTTCTCGTAGTTGAAGGTGTTTCTGGAGTAGACACTAAAACAGAGGTAGAATCCGAAGAACCAACACCAGCGGCACTCCCACCGGGATCCTTGTATGGTGATGCTGCCAATGTATTCATTGGTATTTTTGATGAACGCAACTGACTGTGCCAATACGACTTTATCACACTTGTCTGTTGACTCCTGTAGAAGGAGTCAAGGATCCGTCTCTCAGTTGGGGAATACTCAGACATGTTGATAGTGATCGAATTTAATTCAGTTGTGTACACAAGCTATTTATCTATCTATCTATCTATCTATATATATACCTATATTCCAAATTAGGTGAAAATATAATATCCACTATCGTCTAGAATGCGTGAATGCCAATGTACGTATGGGAAGTCGTCCTCAGATGTAGGGGAAATCGTAAATGATTATTTTTGATGAACTACTCCTGTAACGTACAAAGGGGGGCTTCGTTTAACAGCTACTGTAAACTATGGAGGAAAGAAAAAGAAATGAAAATGTTCCTTTTCTTAGGAAAAAAAAAACAGATTTCAATAATCTAGTTGTTTATTTTCCTTTTTCTTTTTTTTTCGTCCTTTAGATTAGATATTATTATTTGAGATCGTATAACCCTAGTTATGGATCAAAAATCAAACAGTTTCCTTCTATTATGTCTATATGATCTTGATTTTTATTGCACTTCGACAGTAAATGCCAAGATGCCGTTTATACCTCTATTAACGTAAGTGGATGGTAGAAGAGACTTCAAAAAGTAAAAAAAAAAGAAAGAAAGGAACCAGAAAAGAGAAAATAAAATAAGAAGGAGGTTTACCCAACCCAAGAAGTGAATTAAAAGTTAGATTATATAGAAATATAGAAACTGTAGATAGATAGAGGTAATTCAATTGTTGAGCAGAGACAGACTCCGACGCACCAAGTTCACATACACACTAGTGGTTTCATGTGATATGAGAATTTTTTTTTGTTTCTTTGTATATACATTGTTTCTTTTTTTTTGTCTGTAAAATGAGAAATAGTGATCTTCTATCACTTTCTTCCTCATGTTTTTCTGGCTTTCTTCATAATTTCTTCCACCCTTTCTCTCACTCACCTCATGCGCCTTTTTCTCTTCGTTGCTCTTCATTCTTCTTTCGTTGTTGTGGTTTACTGAGGTTGCTGTCTCTCAGATCATCTATTAGCGAGATAGTACATGTAAATAACTGAAGTCACACACCTTAAGTAATAGTGCCCTTTTCTTTCATGTCTTCTTTCCTCTTCATCTTCTTCTTGTTGTTCGCTATTGCAAAACGGTGCACTACAGTGACTTTCTTTCTCATTCATTCATTCCTTCTGTTTTTTTTTGTTTTGTTTTTCATTTCATTTCTTCACGCCCCCAACCTACTTACTGCCCCAAAAGTACTCTATCCTTTAGGGTAATATCTATCAGTCGATTCAGTTTGTCCACCTCAAGCTTGCGAAGGCTCTTTGCGTCATCGGGTTCACCCTTCTTTGGTTTACATAGTGTACGCAAATTAGGTGATAATTTAAGTATAAGCACAGACCCTCGTGAGTCGCCCACAAACACGACAGGATCTTGTTTATGGAATACCACATGCGTAAGTTTCGCATTCTTTACAACCGTCTGTGTACACAATGGTTCCCGTTTGTTCTTATTCAAATCAAATACAAATACTTTTCCATTCGAGGTAACGGCGGCGAAGACAGTAGAGCTGTATGGTGCCCATGCAATATCACCCACACAGTCACCCACGTCAAATGTCAATAGTGGTTGTGTAGAACTCTTCAGCCACAACTTTACCGTCCAGTCAGCGGAACAAGTGAGAAATACATCTGGGTGAAACGGATTCCATCGACACGTATACACTGGCATTGTGTGTCCATCATAACGCTCCAAACATTGACCATTATATCCTTTACTGCACAACAAAACAGATCCCTCTTGAGTACCAACGATAAAAAGGCTATCGTATGCAGAAGAGAAATCAAAGCAGGTGCCGCTCAGGCGACTAAGCAACATGGCTTCAGGATCTGAAGGACAGGCCCCTGTTGTTATTGTCATCACATCTTTAAATACCAACTCTTTCTTGTGTACAGACCAACTGGTAATACGTCCATCTGTGCTGATAGAATAAAATTGAAGATCTATAGTACGACGACACCAGTGAATTTCCCAAACAGGATCGGTGTGTTTACCAGAGCGCACATCTGCTTGACAAATTGGTTTGGTACTCTCTTTTCCATCTTTACCTTGCATACGTAAATCAAATACGCAAACAGATCCATCGTACAAACCACAAGCAAGCAAAGCAGTTTCTTCAGGATGAAAAGCAAGACACATAACTCCACTTTCCACATTAAAAGACATCTCTGGATGTGCTGGCATTTGGTTTCCAGGTTGAGTGGGTACTGAATTTTTGAGTGAAAAACAGTGAACTGCACCTTTCCCTTGCCGCTGAAAGTCATAGCTTCCATAACCAACGGCAAATAGATCTTTATAGCGGTTATTTAAGGCAATGCTAGTGACAGCACGATGCTTCACTTTATTTGTAAAAAATTGCCACAATGGTAGAAGATTTCCATCCTCCTTATACATATCACTTTCATCTTCCCAGTATTTAAAGTCTTCAATGATATCATAGCAATCATTTTGGTTAACCATTCTCTCAACAATTTTAAGAGCATGACGAAATCCAGTTGAAGTTAAAACTTCTTCTGGAGTCTTAATATCATTGGATTCCCCAGCAATAGGAATATGTTTTTCATCTTCCTTATTACTTCGATGGTTAGTTGCTTTTTTATGCGCTGCTGCAGCCTTTTCATTTTGTATACGATCCTCCTCATAAGTATCATAAATTTCCCATGCAGTTGCCATAGCGCTGAAATTCATAGATGGTGGCGGATCTGTTACAACACATTGCTCCTTTATTGGATTGTTCATGGTTTGACTGCCACGCTCTCTGTAGTTAAACTGATTCTTAAGAATACTCGTTGATACACCTTCATCCACCAAGTCTGGATTTAACTCGGCGCGTGCGGCGAGCTCTGTCTCCCGCTCACGGCGTTGTCTATCATCCGCCTGTTGCACTGCCTCCGGATCATCCTTACGTACAGTACTGCCATCCATTGAGAAGTGCTTCGCTGTCTGTCCAACACTCGGGAAGAATCGGTACACCCGCGCATCTCTCTTGTAATCAAAGTACACCGGTGTTGACATCACGGAAGGATCAGTGCCCTTCAACATGCGTTCCACTACCGCCTCGCGGTCATCTTCCTCGGCCGCTACGCCTGTTGCGACTGCAGTTGTGCTCGCCACGCCCGCGTCAACGGAGCCGCCAGAGGTGCAACTCCAACGACGATTCCCCGCGGCAATATGACTTGGGCGGTGTGTTGCAGTATCCATATATACGTATATATAGATATATGCTTGTGAGTCTGTCTGTGTGTAGTAATGTAGCTGTTACTGTGTATTTGTCTCCCGCTCTATCAAAAGGAAATCTGATTTGGAGAGGGGACGGGGACTAATTTGCGCTCACACAGAGTTTTTCCTTTCTTATTTTTAAGTAGTTTTAAGAACAGCAAATAGAGTACCAACTAGAGAGATCGAAAGAAAAAAAAGAACGAAAAAAAAAAAAAAACAATATATAATAACAAATACACCTGGAAACAAGTAAACAAATATTGTACACATAAATAAAATAAAAAACAGACTGAAGGTGATGGATAACGATGATCATATTTTTTACCAGTACCTGTACACGTATGTTATTTATGTTTGTCACAAAGTAGTAAATACAGCTCATCCCTAAAACAAATAAATATATTTGAAGAAATAAAGAAAGTAAGTCTTATCAGCAGAAGTGGCTGATGACTAGAGAACTTACCATATTTCTTTTCCTTTCCTTGTTGTTTGTTTGTGTGTATGTACGTGTGCATCAAGCTCTCATGTGTGTGGGGCACAATAGAAAGGAAAAAAAGGTCCACAAACACACAAATATATATATATATATATATATATATATATATATATATATATATATACAAGGAAGAAAACAAACAACTACAATTAAGGCCCAAAGCAAAGCAAAGAAAAAAAAAAAAGGAAAAATGAGATAGAGGAAAAAAGACCGGTGAAGTGGAAAAAGGAATGTGACTCGTACACACTCTTACTTTTATACGAAATAATGAATAAAACAAAGAAAACTAAAAAATGTAACGAAAAGCAAAATAAATTAAAAAAAAATACAACTGTGAAAAATGAAGAAAATAAAAATAAAGTATTTTGTCAGAATCTTCAATTCAGCTCAAGACAAATATCCCCAAAGTAGCCCTTTCTCTTTTATTTATTCTTCGTTTTATTACCTTCCCACTAGTATATTACAATATATATATATATATATATATATATATATGTATAGTCCCAGTAAAACATAGTGAAATAGAGAGAGAGAGAGAGAGGAGTCTTAAAGTGTCAAAATGGTATCCCTTCTTACTATTATTATTCTCCTTATTACGCTTAGCCAAACCGCAATCGCTGCAACCCCACATACGCCGGTATTTGCGGTTCTTCACGCTCGTCGAAAGAAACGTCTGGACTTTCGTGCGGCGGCGCCTCACGTGTTGTTCCCACGACTGTGCGCCACGAGACAAGCCGTACTTCCCCGTCCACCACAATACAGGCGCCAGCCCTGTTAGTGTCGCCAGTGTAATTGCAGCACGAGAAGAGAGTGAGAATACGGCCGGCGAGTCCCATTTCAATACCGGACATCTTCTGCTGGTGGGCACGTATTAATAGAGTAAATCCCCAGCGCTGCATAAATGATGCAAGAGCCGACGCGTTAAATTCGTGAATAACACCTTGGTTGTCTCCACGACCGATATTGGCGCGAAATCCATTAACATCAAATGCTTCATGTTCTGCAAACTCCGTGTCGGGCATTCCATTTACATCATTCTCATATGTATTTCCAGAGAATTGTGGTACGGGATCATTCCATAGTAATTCACGAATAAGGCGTCGATGTTGTGCTGTTAGATCATTATCATGCGCATCAGGCATCATACAACGAAATCTAAAATCATGTAACTCATCTGGTACGCCATTTAAAAGTAAATCGAAAAATTCTACCAATGGTGTGTCGTCCATATATTCAACAGAATTGGTATTTTTCTCTTCTTTTTCTTGTTCCCTTTGCTGATCACGCACATCAAAAGAATTTTTTCCCCTTTCCATCTCTTCTTTTTCAAATCGTGACTTCTCACGAAGCAATGGAATACCACCATGACATGCAAATATTGTGCTATCAATAATAGCTATAACAGGAAGTTGCGCAAATACATCATTAACACGCTTCCAGAAAGTCTCACCAATTTCCTCCGTAAAAAACTTCCAACATTTCTTTCGAAAAGAAGTTTCTCCGTACACTTGCACATCTCCATTTATCTCTTCATCTTCATGATTACCACGGAGAAGAATAACTTTCTCTGGACATAAGGTATACCAAGCCAAGAGGAACAAAACAACTTCAACATCATGAGGACCTCGATCCACATAATCACCAAGAAATAAAACAGGCATAGTCATGAGAGAGCAATGATGAAATGGTACAGTGTTATCAAATATGGTTTTTAGATCGGAAAAACTACCATGAATATCACCACAGCAAACAATAGGTGATTGACGTTTAACAGTTAATGGGGTTTTTTGTAATTCCATAATTGCATGATCTGCCATTAGGAGAAAATGTTGAAAAAGAGAATTCTTTGCAGAAGTAGTAAACTGCAAGAAAGTTCCCTCATCTGGTTCATAAGCATCTCCTAAACTCTCCAATACACTTCCTGCTGCAGATCGTAGAGGTGTCTCAGCCCTTGAAAAGGGAAGACCCTTCAACATTTCACGGCCATGGAATGTAAAGTATGGATCTCCTGGGGTATGGCGTACACGTCCTGATATCTCTGCAAGTCCAGAAGAGCGAGTTATTGAATCACTCCAACTTTGTGTGTTGTGACCAATCACAGAGTGAAGAGTTGCACGAACTCCCCATAACTCCACAACAAATGGTACGATAGTGTGTGATGATGGCAAGTTATTTTCTTTATTGGTATTCGAGATTATATCATACGTCATAAGTGACTTTCCATGTGCGGGAATTGATTTACGAGAGCTTTTAAAGCTGCTCAGTAAAGAAACTGAATTGTGGGATGTGTTCAAGTTCTTATTACCTTCATTATCAACATCCTGTGATCCTATAATTCGCACCACACGCGGTGATCGAGGGGATACTTTTTCCTCACCCATGTTACATGTTGTATTTGAATATGAAAATGGTAGAGACTTTTTCATAGCAGTGAAATTTAAATTAAACGGGGGGGAACTAGCACACTGCATCGGAGAAACCACTTCTGGACTTGTATTGCTTGAAAAGAAACAAAATGTTGTCCGTTGGTGAGGTGCACCAAATGAAACGGGAGTCCCTGGTTGAAGTTCAATGGACTTTCCAGATGGCACAATACGAATACCACGAATGTACAGAGGCAAACTGCGTGCGGAAATGTCTAGAAGCAAAACGCCATTTGTAGTGCAGAGCACATGGGCAATATCACGATAGCGGGAAGCGGCAAGGTGGGATCCAACTATCCGCATTTTGGGCAATGTTACCTGAACATCACATAATGGATCGGTTCCAACAATAATTTCGCGTCCAACCTCAACAAGAATGCAGTGCCTATCCCACATTTTGTACCCTTTTAAAGTTTCAAGGTAAAACAGAAGATGGAAAGCACTAAAAACAAAACAAAACAAAAAAACAAGGTAGAAACATCAAGAATAGAAAAACAAGAAATCATGTGGTATATTTAAAGCATCTTCAAAACAAATATACTATTTTAAACTGCTGGATGAGATCCTCACCACCGCTACCCCTGTAGCTCCTCCTTCTTTCATGAATTGTCTTCTCCACGCAGTGTGAAAAGTGCGTACTGTTATTGTAACGAAATTTGAAACTCTCAAGAACCATCAAGAGAAGAATACAGCAAAAACATAGTTTATCCATTCTTATTCAGGTGTGGGTGTTGCATTTTATTTTTTTTTTAGTTGTAATAATTTCCTTTGGGACCTGAATCTGAATGAAAATCATTCTTCATTAGCACGTACAGTAAGAAATAATAGAAAAAAAAGTTAAGTGTAACCAGTACACCTCTCTCTCTCATAGTAATAATAAAAACAACAATTGATTTTGTACAGCCAGGGAAGAAAGGAACTGGAGCCACTTTCAAACCCAGAGTTGTACATTATAGGGTAATGGGTAATGGAAACATGGGCGAAATATAGGTAAATAAATGCTTCCTATTTACAGCATCAGTATTTCTTCTGTTAGCAAAGTTACAATATAGATTTATTCAAGGTGTGGGGTTGTTCCATACATTCAACTGACACTGGAGCTCGTACTAGAATACCACAAAGTAAGTACAGCAGAAGTTAGCCAAATGAGACGCCATACTTTTGTCCTCTATCTATGAAAGTATACGAGGATATGCAAAAAAAAAAGGGCGAAAAAAAAAAAAAAAACGTACAAAATCCAGTCAAAAAACAAGCCTTGGAAGATAGCATAAAGAAAAAAAAAATGGCAATAAAAGAAAAAAAGTCCAAAGACAATAAAGGTAGAAATAAACGTCCATTTAATAACTAAAATAAATAAAAAAAAAGGCTTGATCTCTTCAGTGACCATTGTGCCACTTCTCTCTCTCTCTCTCTCTCCTGCTTTCTTTCTTTCTCTCAACTGGTCAAACCAGAGTTCACAAGCGTATTAAAGGCGTCGTTTCTTGGTTGCACTCATCTTCACTGCGCTAGCCACACTACTGAGTGGGTCACGTGTCTTCTTATTGCCTCGTCGTGAGTTTGATGAGGCTGATCGTGCCTTTGCGCTGACACGTTTCCTGTAGTGATCGGCGGAATCTGCCTTTTCAATGTGCATATAATGTGGAACATCCAGCAGCGCCGAGTCACACTTCGCCTCCTTTCTGGAGCGTGATAAAATGCGTTGTAAGGCGTCACCATCCTTTTGACTCATATGACTGTTGAGATACGCACTGCGTGTGAGTTCTGTTGCCACTGCAGCGATACGTTGACGTCGGGTGGAGGATCTAGTGATACTGGCGAGAACGTTATCAACGCGGTACTGCAGCATAGCCGCTTCTTTGCGCTGCAGTTGTTTAAACGGCTGGAAGGAGTCCTGTTTGTTGGCGAGATACTCGCGCAGTGGACGCGTTACTTTTTGTGCCTGTTGTAAAGATAAAAGTGTAATCGCCATGCCACTTTTACCTGCGCGTCCTGCACGTCCAACGCGATGAGTGTAACGCGAAAACGCCGTGGTGGATGGAACTGCAATGCCGTCAAAGAGAATAACATTACGAACACCTGAAAAGTCAATGCCGCGCTGTAATGCAATGTTATCGCTGCTAACAGTGTTTTTACCCTTCTTGTTCATCGTAGTTGCGGTTGTATCATCTCTTACACCCATAGAGGCTTCCTGCAGACGATCAATGCTTTCCAGTGTACCATCTGTGCACACAAGAGTGTTAACAGATCCAATTTGGAAACGATGCAGAGCATCCATACGAACATTAAGCGGTAAATTAGAATCATAAACAAGCGCATCGACACCCAATTGTATCAAGAAACTGTGTAGTTTATACATAGCATCTTCAGTACTCAAAAATATTAGTGTCTTTCCTTTAATGTGCCCGAGACGGTACAGGGAATAAAGGAGAGTATGATGATGACACTCATCGGTTGCCACGAGATAATAATGTTCCAATTTTTCCTCCGCTGCTCCTCCTCGTACTATCTTTCGCGCTTCCACAACGAGATTTTCTCCTGGTGCTGTAATACCTCCATTTTTACCATTATTATCATTATCATCATCATCGTCATTCCCTGTATTTAGTGTAATAGTAACAGGATTGTGAAGTAGTTGTCCTTTTATATGTGCCACTGCGTCTGTAAGTGTTGCTGAACAAAGAATGGTTTGTATAGAAGGTGGCAAAATAGATTGCACAGCTCGTACTGAACTTTCTGCAATAGACATCATTAAATCAACCTCGTCAATTACAACACATCGAAGAGATTTAAACTCTTCTGCTGTCAATGTACCATTGCGACACTGTTTTCCCAGTAAAGCTGCCGTAGCAATGAGAATTGGAGCAGATGCCAAACGCGCTTTAGTGATTGCTCCACGAGATGTTAAGTTATCCACAACGACTCTTGGCTTCACATAATTTGATAATGCACTAGCGAACTCCGCCGTTTGCTCACATAATTCGACTGATGGTAATAATATAAGAGCCGCAGGGTTTCGTCCTGCACGACGATTGCACATCTGCTCATTCTCTGTAATAATTCGTTGTAAAATCGGAATGAGAAACGCAGCTGTTTTACCGCTCCCTGTACGAGACTGAACTGCAAGGTCACGTCCTTTCAATGCCAGTGGGATGCAAGCACTCTGCACTGGTGTTGGTGTTTCCCAGTGCAAGCGTTTAACTGCCTCCAATATCCTGCTGTCTAATGCCAACTCTGACCACGTTGTGCAAATCACATTTGACGGCGATCCAGTCATCTTTTTTTATTTTTACTTCCCTTTCCCTTCGTTTTTTTTTTTTTTGCACACACTCACACTTTATGTCTGTTTCTTCTTCTTTGTTTGTTCTTCTCTCCTTTCTTCCTTTATTACTCTACACCAGTACCTTTCTCAGGACCGCCGTATTACACTTTAATGGTTTGTGAAGTAAAATAACACAAAAAAAGAGAAAAGAAAAACCGCAAATTGGTATTGAAAATTAAGTATAGAGGGTACCCTGTTTTTTTTTTTTTCATAATTTCGAAACATAAATACCAAGCCAGCAACTGCTAACACAAAAGAGAGGTATATATATATATATATGACTCTTCCATCCCTGCTATGCATTCCGTAACGAAGGGATGAGGGAAAAGGGGAAGAAGAAGAAGAAGGGGGTTTCAAGAAACGAAAAACATGTCTCTAGGTCTCCAAAGTGTGATGCTATTAATATCAACAGAGACTAAATGACCCTCAAATCCTTCCTGCCAATTCCATGATAAGTCCGTCACATTATCTGTGTGACATGCATGTTTAAATAGTAGCCGGTTTAATGTAGAGTTATACACGCAACACTTCCCATCACCACCTCCACTTGTAAAGAGATGGCGAGAGTGTGGGCACCATTGTACCACAGATACCGCGCTGTCGTGGAGACGATTGATGTTTATTGCATCCGAACTTTTGCGGATATCATAGTAAAGTACTTCACCATCAGTTGCACCCACTAAAAGGGATGTACCATCAAGTGGGGAGAGAGCAATTGATGAAACACCAACTGGTAATGTAAATAATTTACTAAGTTCTGATGTTCTTACATCACCAGATAATACTGAACCAGACTCAGTAGATGTTAGAAACATATAAGGTTCTGCCCAAGAGAATGATATATCACTCACCCGGACATCACTTTCTTCTAGAGCATACGTATGAGAAGGAACAACAGTACGTGCATCATCTTTAGAAGTGTTAGCAATATGCCAGTAGCAGAGACGACCAATAGATCCAGCGACTAGTGTTCCATCAGAAGTAATACTCCAGTCAAGTGTTTCACAGCTCCCCTTTCCTCCCGAAAGGGTTAGGAGGTGTTGCCCTTCTCCTCTTCTCTTGTCCCATCGATCTTGTTCTGCCACAACAGCATTTAAAGCCCGCATTCGTCTGTGATAATTCACACGTTCCTCATCCGTAGGGTTTGAGCTAAGTTCATTTGGTGGAAGTGGGGCACGAGGTCTGGCTGGATCATTGGGAAATTTATTTAACGAAATCCGTGACCAGTCAAAGATATAAACATTACCATCACTGGAACCTGATCCAATAACAAGTGGGTTCGTATGCATATATCGTACCGTTAATGGATCCCCATCATGAAGTATACGTTTTTCAACTTTCATTCCAACTTGACTTGGAGCCATTCCATATCCACCAACCTCACCAGTCGCATCACAATAAGTATCATACGTACGATCGAGTGTCTCTGCAGTATGTGGTGTTGTAACTGAAAGCATTTGAATATAGGGCTGTTCCTGACCACCAGTTCTAGCACAACATAAAACCGTCTGTGTTTTTAATCCCATTTTTTCTGTAACGTAAGGCATTAATCGCACTGATGGACTTTCCCACACAAGATCTATATGAACAAGATTCTGATAAAGATCTCGCACATGCTTGCGCCATGTACAAAACGCATCTGTCTCCTGATAAGGAACAGGACTCTTTTGTGAAGAATCCCCTGAAGAACTCTCCTTCAAAGACTCTGGCGCGCCATTCTGTGGCGTTGCGTTATCAGATTCTGCCAACATCTTTGTATTGGTAATTCAAACAGAAAAAGAAAAAATAAAAGAGTAATAATAAGAATAATGATAATAATTTTTGTAAAAATAGCAAAAGAAAATGCACTCATATATATTGAGAAAGACTTATAAAAAAAAAAGCAGGGATCGCACATATTATATTTCCATGAGGAGGGAACCCTATATCAGAAAGACACTAATGAGGAAAGAGGGAAGAGTAAAGGAACATCTAACCTTTCCCCTGCCTTTTTATTTTTTTATGGCGGAATTTATTAGGCTGGCTGGTGGTGGTTATTAAAAGACTACGGAGGAAATGACAGCAGTCAAACAAACAAACAAAAAATCAAAGCAAATACATCTCATATAATGTGCAATCAATTTCTTAACTGCATCATTTTTCACTGTGGTGTAAAGTTTCCATTCATGTCTAGTCAGCAATATCCTCAAAGGATATGTCTTTTGAGAAATCCACAACGAATATTACACATAACAGACTTCTGCATGATCTTGACACTTTTCTCAGCGAACGTTTCTGTGTATTTCTACTTGCAGTACGCTGAAAGCGAGAAGGTGCGGAATGGCATCAAGCAACCTCACCCATCACCCAATGAGAGCAACTCGGCCAGAATATATACTCTGACACTAACAGGAATAACAGTAATAATTCCCTGTAAATCCACCGGTATGCAGAGTCAGTTCAAACATAAAATCCACTCGGTGAAATGCCAAAGAAGGACAACTAGACACCACATGATATCTGTTTTATGCAATTGTGTATTAACAAATACGAGAATCTTCTCTGGTTTAAGTTATTAATTGAACAATACAGTCCAAATATCATAGAAAAAAACACGGCATCATCTGTTTTGAATGAGTCTCCGTTCCCCTTTAATAAAACGGCGTCCGTCCTTGATGAATGTACCAATTCGGTTCATATCTTCAATTATCATCATCACTTCAAATCAATGGACACCAAAGTGTTTTCTCATCAATGTAATAGGTGAAAATCAGAGAGCCAGACATTACAACATTAACCCATCACGTTTGAAATCAGTTCCAGAAGAGGCAAATTTCCACCTCTTTACCATCAAACCCCAAACGGCCTAAAAGAGATAATCTCCTTCTCTTAGTCTGCCTGTCTCACCGCCACTAATCATATAATATGACTTTCCTATCATTCACAAAAATCCTTCAGAGCAATTAAAAAAAAAAAACATATACATCATAATACATGTTTTAAACAGAATCACTTCAAAAAAAAATCACCCAGAAGGCATTTTTTTTTTTTTTTTACCAAGAACATTATGTCATTTTGTTCTTTTTGCTTGTAACTTACATATGTATAATTCCCATAAAGAAAAATCCACATTAATGTCGTTAAGAATTTCCTTTTATTTTATTTTGATTTCAATAAAGTGAAGCACAGTTTTCAACAGGCATGCATCTCCACACAATTCGATATCACCACACATTATCACACCACATCTTGAGAAAAAGGCCGTAAAACGGCATCAACATTTTTTTTTTTGTTTTATCCCTTCAGAAGTTATGGGGGCGAAAATACGCTTCGTTAGAAGAAGTAACAGACACTGATAATTGTAGCAAGCTCAAGAAGATGATAAAAAAAGATTCTGATAAAATAAAAATAAAAGTAATTCATTCTATAAAAATTTTTCCATCTCCACATGATCAAAGAATTAAAGCCCATATTTTAAAAAATCAAGAAAATCACTTGACTTTGAAAAGAATAGTTTATAACCTCTATCCATCCCTATACCTACGTCATATAAAATGATTAAATGATGAGGGAGGGAAGGCTAAAGGCATATACAAAAAAACGAAAAAGAAAAAAAAAACGTTCAATATTGACAGAAATTTAAGTTCATGTACTAACCTTCTTTTTACACTTCTTAGTGTCAAAGGACATTTTCATTCTACTAACACACTACAAATTAAAGAAAAAAAATTCAAAATCGAGTCAACGCATAAGAAAACAAAAGAAAAATGGAATGAACGCAGAAAATAATAACAATAGCAATAATGATAATGATAATAAAATACAAGCTATCCTAGTAGAATTATTGCGGCGTGCAGAAATCAGTCTTGCTTGACATATTAGGCTGTTTCCCTTGGTGTTCAGTACGAGTGGGGGTATCCTTTCCAAAATCATCGAAAAGCGCGTCACCCAGTTCCATTGCGTCCAACTCACTCAGCACAATAGGACATGCCACAAGCGGATAAATACACCCAGCCTCTCGCATCGGAAGAGGCGTTTTTACGTAAATACCGCACATTTCCAGAAGACTCTGTCGAACAAGTTCCAGGAATTTTTCAGGGGCATCAATGGCTGAAAACCTTCCAAAGTAAAAAAGTTCAAGACAGATCTCTCCCACTCCGCAAGGAATTGATTGGTTGTGTATTAAGTCTGGCAGACGGGCATCCCAGTAAGGAAACGATTCTAGAATGCCTGGATAGTGAATAGAAAACTTTTTGTCACAACCCTCACGTCGTACACCATGACGAACCTGATAAAAAATCTGATATACTTTCGTTAGGCTTGGATCATACTTCTGCAGAAATAAAGCTCCAGGCATTCCAGGTGGAGGAGGCGGCATTGAAGAATTATCTGTTTTGGGGGGAACAGTCGATGCAGGAGATAAATTCAAAAATGCAGGACGCATCCTTGGTGGAAATTCACGAACTTCTTTCATTCGTTCACTAGAGACAGAGAGACTTTTTCCAAGCATCTGCATAGCCAATATAAATTCTTCATGAGAAAACTCCTGCAAAGCGTCATCGCCTCCCAATTTGGCTTCTTCTTCGGATTGACGCAAAACATGAGCAGTGATGATTGGATCATCATCCCTCCCCATACACCCTACCTCTTGTAGTGTAGTATAATTCTCAAGGAGATGTTTATAGATAAGAATTACTTCACTAGGAATAAAACCAAAACGAATCTGAATAAGGCCCTTGACCTCTAGAATAGTCGTTTTGGGGTTAAGCAGTTCATCTGTTTCGTCAATCACCGACTGCATCCCAGTAACAAACCATTTCAACTTAATCTTCATTAAGTATACACTTCGTCACTTCTTGATTATAATTACAATCAGAAAATAAAAACTAAAGAAAAAGAAAACAAAAACAAAAATGAAGGCCATCAAGCAACTCTTACAGAAAGTTAACCAATTCATACACAAACACAGACAAAGAGAAAAGAGAGACAGAGACAGACACATATATAAAGGTATCAAAATATTTTTTTTGATATTACTCGATAGGAACAATGTACAACCATACTTTTATCGCCCCTCTCCTCTTTCCTTCTTCTTTCTTTCTCTCTACTTGATTCTTGGGGCAGAAGCATCATTGTTTGTGTATTTTTTTAGTAAAAGCTGACAGCGATGTAGTTCCTCTTCAAGACTATTAATGTAGCCCTCATATGTCTGTTTTAGTGCATTATGTTCTGCGTGTGATTCCTGCTCAAGAAACAAATTACGCTGCTGTACATCCCACAGACAGCGCTGCAACTCTGCAATGAGGCGGTCGGCTGCATCGTGCCGGGGTAGAGCACGGGCGTTTAGTTGCATGCGAAGCATCGCGTTTTCGGCGCGGAGGCTCTCAAGAGTCTCTGGGCTCTCAGCCATCAGTCGGAGGGAAAAGGAAGAGCAATGACAGCAAAGACTTCTCATCATGGATGGAAACAAATAAAGAGAAGCAAGAATGAAAGAAGAAAAACGTAAAAAAAAAAAGAGTGAGCAATATGGGCACGGTATTCTTGAGGGGAAAGTAAGAATATCAAAGTCATTTCAGTCCATACACCGAAACACACCGAGAGAGAAAGATAGAAAACGATCAAAAAGAAAAAAAATGAATAATAACAACAACAATAACAACAGTAATAATAATAATAATAACACAGACGTACACACAGGTGCATATAGATATACAAATAACTCATTAGTAACGTCTCCACTTATGATCGCAAATGTTGCAAAGACAGAACACTGTCATAGGTTCGTCTCCTGAGCGTGTCTGCCTCTGTGTCCATGTACAATCTCTTGCCTTGCAGGAAGGGCACTGAAAAAGTGTTGACTTTGTAGCCGTCGCTTTTCTTATCTCTGACAAATCTGTATCTTTACTCCGCTCTAAAAAAGCTTCCTCTTGTTTTTTCCGTTCTTCAGGGTTTAATAGGTCTCTTTCCTTCATATGCACTAATACCTCTACCGGCAACCGACCCTCTACAATATCATCTCTCAGCTTGGTATTTTTTGCATCCTTTAGGTTCACCAAAAGAACACGAAAGCTGTCTGCAGCAACGGACCGGTCTCCTGGAATAGCAGATGCAATACGCAACGACAATGCGCTGATACGTGTTTCTTCATCCCCTTCGCGCTCTTGCATAAGTGCATTGCAAAGTAGTGAACTCCATTTGGTGATACGAGTACATCCCTGTACACCACCAACTAGAGGCTTTACAACTGGTGTATTGGGTGTGGTGTTCTGTGTGTTGTTTCCAGTAGAACTTGATGGTGAATGGAAAGATGACTTTCGGATTGAAGGCAATGGAGTTCGTGGGGTTAGCAATACTGAAGAACCCGCTCCATCATTCTTTGAAGGAATACCCGAGGTAATTGGAAGAGACCGGGGTCGTTTAGTTCCCACTGTTTCACGAACGCTATCCTCAGACATGCTGCCTAATATGCATACCAGCAGATTTCTCTTCTTTTTCTTTTCCTTTCTTTTTACGTTTCCAAAAAAAAAAAAAAACAACCTTTTGAGAGAGAAGAATAAAACGAGAAAATCAGAAACGAAGGAAAAACAAACCATAATCACGATCGTTAATCGAAATAATAATAATAATAATAATAATAATAATACTAATAATAATAATAATAATAATAATAATAATAATAATCATCATCATCATCATCATCATATCATTAGTACTAATGATATTAGTAGCATGGCACGAAATCAGGGAGGGAAACAAGAAAGAAAAATTTTTTGAAGTTTCATGCTAAAAAAAAAACAGAAAACGTTAGAACCCATTCAATAGACCTCATCAATGTCATTCAGCGTTTTGTTTTCTCTTGTTACAAATCCTTTTTTTTCCCTCTTTCTTTCATAAATCGTAAGAAATGCACATCTCGGTACTACAAGTCGCAACAACGGCCCATGCAATAACCCAAGGATTAATTCTACCGCCTAAAGGTAAGAGAGCAGCTGCAGCACGTCAGTAGAAAAGGTGTTGCGTCGTCACCAGCCCATTTTTGCTTGTCTGCTTGTCGTTCTCTCAGCGTGCATTGCTTTTCTCCACAAGAGGGACATGTGTAAATTGTAGTCACAGTAGATGTGAGTCGCTCAACAAACTCGACTGTCTTCTGCCTCAGAACTTCACAACGTTGTTTTTCCCACTTTTCTCGCAGAATTGGATTCACAAGATCGCACTCCTGCATAGAGGCGAGTTTCTCTGGTGGGATACGACCATCCAACACATCCCGGCGAAGTGCGGTGTTGTTGGGATCGGAAAGATGGTGCACTACAACAGCGGCGGCATGCACGTGATCCGCCTGATCTCTGATACCCGCCACAATGCCATCAACAATAAGAGAAGAGACTTCACACGTGGTCGGATCGGTCTTCAGTGCATTCATCAGTCGTTGCCACAGACTTAGTTTTCTCGAGGCTGGTGGAACTAGATTCAATCGTCTAACCGTGCATCTTTTCCTAGATCCATGGTGTGCAGATATAAAGCGAACAAACTCAGCGGTGATAAAGCTTCGTACGTCACAGATACCACTTGTTGAGCTCCATTCACTACTACTAGTACTACTACAACAATCACACCACGAGTTCTCCTCCTGAGCACTCATCAGCGCACAGCACCAACAATGCACAAAGAGAGGGGAAAAGTTATGAGCAAAAGAAAATGGCTAGTAAAATACTTACCGCAAAGAAAAACCGCAGAATGCATCGTCATTTAAGATTCAACGCGGAGAAGAAAGAAGAGAAAAAAAAACCGTTTTTTTTTTTTTCGTGTTTCCCTTGTTTTCAGCCCATCTTCATCAGGTGACAGATGTGGGTCGAAAGTGTATCAGTACAGGCTGGTTTTAAACAAGCAACCTTGGTTGGAATTGATACAGTCTTTGGGTGAGATACAAATACATCAGAAGGGATACGTTTCCAGCTAGTCATTTTTCACCTTGTGAGAGAAAGCATTGGCAGCAAATACAAAAAAAAAAGAAGAAATGGGGGACGTGAAATGCTGAAGCTACTCTCATAGTATCTATTTGCCGCATTACACTTCACGTGGATGTCTAATTTTTTTTTCCAATTCGCAACAATTTTTTTTTTGCCCTTTCCTTTTTTTCCATCTATACTACTGTAATCTCTTTTGCCGAGTCACACTACTAAGAGTCGGCGAATGTGCTTTAGGCATAGAACGTGGTAAATTCTGTGTTGAACCCTTAAGAGTACGACGTCGACCAACAACAGCCTTGCGCACTGACTCCGCCTGTTCTTTTTCACGCTCGGTCTTCAGTAAATCACGAAGCTTTGAGCGGCGTTCTGCTTTATCAAACTCCTTTGCAACATCTAATAGCTGCCCCTCCGCCTGTTCCCGGCGTCTGTCTTCTCTGTTATCTTCCTCAAGTTTGGCTTTACCGGCATCGCGTTTAAGTTCGCGATCTCGCCTTTCTATAATATCCAAACTCTCTTGTGCAACAGCCCTTACTTCACTACTTTCATCCATCTGTAAGCGATGTACCATATCTTGATACTCCTCAAATACACTACCTGGGGCAATAGGTTCAAGTACTTTATGCAATGATGGAAGTAAACGTGCCAGTTCTAACCGAACTAACTCCATCTGGTCATGTTGTAGCTCAAAACAGCACTCAAGCATCCTTTCACGGATGAAACGTCGTGAGAATAAATCACAGGCAGCCCTCACGTAACGTAAATATCCTTGACGAACAAGACAAGAAGGACTATGAGCATATTCATTGTTTAGCTTGCTAAAAAACTGTACCTTATTGTTTACATTTGACAAGCTAGCACCGATTTTAACGCACATTTCGGCGCAGCGATTTTTGAGACAAAATGCTCCGTACCGTTCGTATTTCAGAAGAATAGGCAAAAATTTATTATACAAAGTAGATTCTTGCAGTTCTTTGTAGTATGATAAAAGTATATTCAGTACGTAGTCCATAATACGCCAGTCTCGCTCGGCACGCATAATAAGTCGAAGTAATACATCTTCCATACTTGAGAAAAATGCCACACGATCAACTAGTTTCAGCTGTCGTACAAAGCAATCAAGTAAAATTGATGTATTAATAGAAAGTGCATTTAGAACACTTTTTTTAGAATCTCCCAATAAATCTAAAAAAGGTTTACGAAGATGTATTGCGGCTTTATCACCAAGTAGTGAAACTAGTTCATGCAGACCAGAAGCTATACTTCTTCGTACAGGTTCAGAAGGATCAGTAGCAAGTGCTTCACAGCAAGGGGCCAAATACGTAGGAAATACTGAAATAGGTAAAGATGCAGTAACAGAAGGCAAATTGTATGCACACCTAAGACGAGTTGCATCATCACCTTTTAAAGCAGCATTTTGATAAAAATTTGCGAATAACATAACATCTTCATTGGTCTGAATATCCCCTTTAATCTCCCAAAGAAATCGTCCAAATTCGCCTACGATAAGGCTTACCACTTCCTCTGGTGGGTTAGATATAAAATCCTTGATTATCGGATATAAATGTTCTCGACGGTACGCGGGACCAAAAAATTCTACTAGATCAACTAAACATGAAAAAGCAGCACGAGAAACTGTTTGATCTTCATCATTGAGTAGCTCAAATAATTCTGGGGCAATTTTTTCTTTGGCCTTATCTACGCCCAATGAACGAGCAACAATGCCTAGCTGCTGGCACATATGACGTCTAACTCCAACATTGGTATCTTGACAAAGTGCCAGAACTTTACTTAATAACCTTCGTTCCACAATATCACGTGGTAAGTGAGAAGAAACAGCACCAATGAGATCGCAACTAAGTTCACGCTGATCCTGAGGTTCCACATGTTCTGTTTTTTTAAGAGCCAAAGGCACCACATCGTTTTCGAGTTGTTTGATGCTAAGATAGTCCACAAAAGAAAGAAAAAGTTTATTCCATGCTATACGAACTTCTGCTGTTTTGACGCTTAGCATTGTACTCGTGACCATCATTAGTTCCCTTGTAACTGTATTATTTAGCAACGGAAGCACCTCAAGCAAAGCCCCTGGTGCAAAACACTGTAACTCTGGATCTTGAACCCACATAAAATCCACGATGATAATTAAAACTTGAGATATTCTTGTCATGTCCAAACCAACTAGAGTATCCCCTAGGCGCTGAAACAAAGACATTTTCTGAACTGTGCTACCATTCGCTATAATATATTTTGCAGCCTCCTCAACTGAAAGATTCTTTGCCTCCACATAATTTTGCACTGCTTCTTCATTCTTCAGTGAGGCGTTAAGTGCATTGAGTTTATCCAAAGCTGGCAGTTCACGGACTAGAGCAGTGGGATCATCCGGATCACCCTCCACCAACATATCACTCGGAATTGAGTTAGTGGCGGACCCCTGGACCACAACGCCAGACGGGCTGCTCTTTCTTCGCTGCTTTCCCTTCGCGGATGAGGGGCTGGTTGAATCTAACAGATGCATTCGAAGCTCAAAAGGGGACTTGTACTCCATAGACTACCGAACACTAATAGCAAAAGATAATAAATAAATAAATAAATAAATAAATAAATAAATAAATAAAAGAAAAAAGAAATTAAAAAAGAAATAAAAAAAGAAAGGAAGAAAGAAAAGAGATCTGTATATACAACTTCAAAAGTCATCACATAGTCACAAGAAAGATTGATAAAAAAATAAATAGAAAACAAAAAAAAAAATCAAAACCGAAGGGATTGAAATTCCCTCCTTTCTTCTTTTTTCATTTATTTACAAGGTGCAAAACTCATACTTTATACGTTTTAGTATTGTATTACCCATAAGAGCGGCACACACAAGATCCTCAGTAGGCAGACAAATTGTCATTGTCTTTCCGCTCTTTTCATTCTCCTCTGCTGACTCAATTTGTTGTTCTAGCAACTCTCGAAGAAATAAGTTTAAAGATGCTGCTGTACACCCCTCCGCGTATCCTGCCACAAGAACACTTAGTTTATCCGATGTAGAGTTTATAGTATTATCAAAAGATGTGAAAAAGTCAAGTGCCATCTCTCGTGCCGCCTCAAAGGTTAGAAGTGGCACATATAGAACTGTCTCAAAACGTCCCTGTCGCAGTAGGGCTGTATCAAGTGTATTAGGTGAACTAGTAGTACCGATTACAAGAATGCGTGTGTTATCTAAAAGACCATCTAATTCACATAGAAGTGCTGCGAGCATTCGCTTTGCTACATCTAAGCCTGAACTACTACTACCATTGGAGAGGGAACCACGGGATGTACCAATAATATCAACATCATCTAGAACAAGAACAGATGGCATACGGCGTCTGGCCTGTAGAAACACATCACGCAGTCGTTGTTCACTCTCGCCAAGGTACTTGGAAAACAGTGTGGCACAGTTAACAAAGAAAAACTTATCAGAGTATGACTCAGCTAGCTTCATCACTAAAGCCGTCTTGCCGCAGCCTGAAGGTCCATGCAACAAAATACCAGTTGTGGACGCTAAAGAAGCCAAAACACCCAAACCTGACTGATCGTCTCGACCCAGAAAAATCCTTACAAACGTATGTATACGCTCTAAAATTGTATCAATACCATAAAGTTTCTCACTACTAGACATTATCTGCTGCCCTAATGATGACTGACCTACAGCATTCAATAAAGCGGCAGTATCAGTCGGTTTAGATGCAAAATATGTGAATCTTGCATGACAGAGAGATATTATGAAGGCCCTGTGAGTTCGAAAGCCCAATGCCAATTCAGTACCCTTTTCATCAGCATTAGCACACTTCATAAATATATCCGAATCTGGGAGGGAACGAATATACCGACGTGCAGCTCCTGAAGAGAGTTCTCGCAATTGATAAGTTATAGGACTTCGAATCGTCAAGATCCACTCTGGCACATGATGCATATCAGTCGATGATGTTACCAACAGACAACGTGGTGATCGAAGCAAACGACGAACCATCACTTCAAGACGATGCGATAATCCATGCATACGAAGAAGGTAGTCAATAGCAAAGATATCATCCAAAAATACAACTGTTCCCTGTGGATACACTAAAGACATTGGTGTTTCGCATATGTCATGAGATCTCAGTACATTGTAATCGACAATAAACAATCGCGCTCTTGCATCACTCCATGCTGTCGTTTCTGTATTCGTTTCACCTATACTTGGCATACCATCTATAACACTCATACCATGGGCAGCAGAACCCTCGAGCACCGCACGCATAGTAGTAGATTTTCCTGATCCACTTGGTCCACATAAAAGAAAAAAGAAAGGTGCCAATACCGAATCTGAAAGAACACGGCGAAGGTCTGTTATGATGACACCATCAATAGACATGTTTACTATCCAAACAAAAAGTAAGAGAAATAGAGAAAGAAAAAAAAAACGAACGAATACTATGTGTTTAAAAAAGTAAATGCAAATTGTGTATCCATAATACCACAGAAGTATCCAAACTTCCTTCCACAGAAGCAAGTAATAGCATATGACAACAGAGGAGAAAAAAAAAAAGAAACAAACAAAAAGATATCTCTCAAAATTCTTCCTCTTCGACATCAAACTCCTCCTTGTGAATTACACCATAGAGGTGCAGGACACGCTCCACAGACTCTAAAGATAATTCTTTACGCTTTGAAGTCCAGCTTGTTAGCTCAGTGAATTGTTGCTGGAGTTGTTTATTTTTGTACAACAAGACACAAGGAAGATGGCGGTCCGGAAAGTTCTTTATAGTTTCCGTTGAAATCATAGAGAGAAACTTCACATCACGGTGACGTTGTGCAGCTACTTTCATGACAGAAAGAAGTCTTTCACAATCATTGTTACCCGGTTTAATGAGGAGAGCAACAACCCAGTGAGTTGAGGAAGCTTCCGTTACCTCAGCCATGTAATCTCCGCTTGAGATATGACGAAGAACACCAAATCGTTGCGCCTCCTGTTGTTGCTTTAGTTCCGCCAAGCGTTTCCTACGAAATGCCGCTAAAGCCTCATCATCATCATCATTGCCTTCTCCTACCAAAAGGTGATCCATACCAGATTCTTCCTCCTTCTGCTCCGTACCGTAACCCCCTCGTTCCATTTTGTCTCGCACACGCTCTTCGTGAGGATCATATGCTTTTAAACATGTGTTTACATTCGCCTCAGCAATTTTTTGCGCTAGAATACCGAGTTCATTAGCGGCGTACTGCCCTACGCGATTGCCGTGCTTATATTGAATGTCCTCCCACTCTGTTGTGCGTATGCGCTGATCTGCCGTTCTCTCTACCATCTTTACGTCACCTTTAGTCACTTTTGATATTTTTCTTTATCTTAAAATCACAAGCAAATAAAAAACGAGAGTCAAAAAAAAGTCAAAGATATCAGATCCAATATTTCCCTTAATGGAGTAACAAAATTAGATATCGAAGCATTCGTATACAAATAGAGATAAATCCAGAGAAAGAAAGAAAAAACAAAAAAAAAAACAGAAAGATATATAAAAGGGAATACATATCATCATCATCACACACACAGAGAGAGTATTATAGCACCTATTATAGAAAAATAAAGTATTATGCACAAGGCATATAATTGAAAAGCAAGAAACTATCTAAAAAGAAACTGATCCGAATTTGCTGACATTATGTAGTCCTGGTACATATGTATCTCCTGCCACCATCGTGTATGTGTTCTGCGTTGATGACCATACAGGAATGGGACCAGGGAAACGGTTGCGTGCGCCACGAACAGGTGGAAGTTCACTCTTGTAGACTTGATTGACACACTGTGCATACCGTCGGTTGCAAATAGATACATGGGAATGAGGACCGTGGAAATGTGGTTTTTGAATTACACCAACAGTCCCATCTTCTGAAAAGGCAAACCAAAGCCTTCCGACCTCTTCCAACTCCTTCTTAGTAGGGTCTCGCCCTTTGTAGTCACGAAAGGCTTTCGTATAGGCTTCTTTAGCAGTCTTCGTCGGTGTGTCATCAGGTTCCTCACGTTCAAGTGACTTTTTCATTGTTGCCTCTGCGTAGCGGTGCACAAAGTCTTTTTCTCGTCCTGTCAATTCATTGCGGTCACGAGTCTCACGAAATGGCTCCGAGTGTGGCAGTGCACCTCTGAAGAGGGTGTTGTATTTCTTGAAGTATGTAGAACTTGAAGCCTGCATGGTTTTTTCATGGTTTTCCTCCTTCTGTGTGAGAAAACGCTGCATAGCGGACTGATCCTGACTGTGGCGTTTCTTCGCTGCACGTGCGATTGTTGTTTCAAATGTACATTCTGGGAGATACGCAGCTGCCACTGTTACTTCTTTCTTTGGCAGTGTCTCACTTTGGCGTTGAAGCTGCGCCGCGCCATCCAGCAGGTCAATACGGCACTTGTCCTTCAGCGTGGAGGATTCAACAGCTTGGTAGATGGTTGCCATCACTTTGATTCGCACACCTGGAACTCCCAAACCAGAGGTATAACAAGCCAAAATAAAAATAAAAATAAAATAAAGGGTGAGAGAAAGATAAAAAAAAATACAAGCATCGATATTCATACGTATATAAGTACACATATTTAAATGTTTAAATACAAATAACTGCAAGAGGTTGTGATCAATGTAGGGTATATGCCACGAGAGGATTAACATGTCACCCCCGTTAACACCGCTATCTTCATTACATATTTAATATATATATATATATATATATATATATATATATATATATATATAGAAACCAACATCGCACTATAAAAGGAGAGAAAACAAAACAAACAAAACAAAAAACAAACAAATCACAGGCATATGCATAAGAACAAATACCTCTACTATAACATAATTACCAATTATGATAACTTGGGTTTGATGGCAGCAGCACGAAAACAGTCTGTGCAGCTTAAGAATACACTAACCAAATTCAGCAGGGCGTTCCAGAAAAGACTTAATTCAAAACCTGCGAGACGAAGAGTAGAAGCTGCCGTTAACAAGTCGCAGAGATTTTGAACAAGTGTGATGTATCGCCTTTTACTATTTCCAGTATAACGATCATATCGTAGATCATATATGCTGAGCAGCACAGCTGCAAAGAATCCCCAGAATAGGGCAGCACGAGAGGCCAAGGCGAACTCTTGATAGAGTTCTCTGTTCCCCTGAAATTTACTCCCAAGAAAGGCAACATTATCACAAATTTTGAAAATACCGTCTCCAATAATACGAGCTAGATAGATAACGTCTCTTATGCCAGAAGGATCTTTTTGGAGGGTATTGTACATAATCTGTAGATTAGATAGCCACGACAACAGTCGTAGGAGGGACCGCCCATCAGAGATAGAGTCAGCAAAGTCAAGAAGTGATTTTATTCCATAAAAACAAAACAAAAGCTTCACTAATGCACTACTACCCTTAAGAAACTTATCCTGTCCATCAGAAGTCGACAGGGATGTTGTCACTGCCTTAATAATCATCCCCTTTTCAAAGGCCCTCATTAAATCTCTAATATCTTAAACGAAGAAAAATCCTAGGCGTTGCGTAGAAAAGGAAGGGATAACACATTAGACAGATATGGTTATCGTGGGCGAATATTTAAGAGTAAAAACAAACAGCAACCAAAGGCCTAAAAAAACAAAAAAAAAAAAAAAACAGTAACAAAAAAAAAAAAAAATACAACAATAAATTAATACATAAACGCATTTATATTATATCATATATAAATATATATGCGCAGGTATATTTATTTTTCGTCGTTCATCTCTTCTCCTTAGTCCAGATTAGGTCCCCCAATAGGCTAACGAAGCATTCAAGAATGCTACATATAGAGAAGAGGAAACTAATGCCTCTTGTTGGTGGTTTTTCTTCTTCGTCTTTTGTCCCTCAACCCTGGGGATAACCGTAGGGGGGTGGAGAGAGGAAAAAAAAAAAACTCATCCCAAAAATAAAGATAAAAAAACATATCAAAAGGTTACAGTGTACGTACCCTAATTACCCCTTCGTCGGCGGGCCTCTTCCTTTGTTGTTAAAAGATCTTTATTCTTGGGGTCAAGACGCAGTCCCTGGTCGCAGGTTTGAAGTGATTCATCAATTTTTTTCATGGCAAGCTCAGTAGCAGCTTTACGGAAGTACCCCTTGGGCCATTCAGGGGCTAGTGCGAGGCACCGCTGGGCATCCCAATATGATCCCATGTAATTTCGTTGATTAAAATAAGCTGCCGCTCGATTACTGAAGTATACATGATTTTTGTTATCCATATGTATTGCCAAAGTATAGAACTTTGCTGCTTTTACGTTCTCTCCGCTTTCAAAAACCTTGTTCCCCTGGGCCTTATAACGTGCAGCCTCCTCCTTACGTTTTTCTTCAGTAAGAAGAGGTTTTTGCAATTCCTTGAGTGCGCTATCATTTCCAGACTTCTCTGTAAGCATTACTGGCGTCTCACCGCTTTTATTAGCAACATTAGGATTAGCCCCAAAGCTCAAAAGAAGTTTCACGCATTCAGTATTCGCATGTTCAACAGCGATATGGAGTGGAGTAGAAAGATCTCCCTCTATAACTGCTTGTGGATCCGCACCATGCTCAAGAAGGAATTCCACTGCCTCAACCTTCTTCATAAAGAGCGCAGTGAAGAGGGCTGTTCCACCGTGAACATCCTTGATATCAATCGGAATCTTGAACTCGTAAATCATTGCCCCAATACAATTTAGATCTCCTGAGTGAGCAGCCCAATGAAGTACCGTTCCGGTTTCACAATTTAAGTGAAGAACATCAGCGCCAAGTTCTACCAAAAGGCGAACCGTGTCCACGTATCCCATTGATGCCGCGAAATGAGCAGCCGTTCCTCCTGTTGGTGTTCTGAAGTTTACATCAGCACCTGCATCAACCAAAAGCCGTATAGCTTCATTTTGGTGACCCTTTGCTGCCATGATCAATGGTGTGTTGCCGTCATAATTCCTGAGTTCCAAGTCTGGGTGATACTCCAGCAGCATGCGGATCATGTCGAGATCACCATTGAAAGCAGCAAAATGAAGCGCCGCAAAACCACCCGCTTCAACCGAATTAATAAGATCAGGTTTTTGCTTCAGAACTTCCGCACACTTGACAGTGTCTTTTCCACGAGCAGCGCGAAGGAACTCCTCCACCTCTTGAGAAATACGTGTTCCGTCATCCATTACTCCCGAGTGATGCAATTCAGCTGATGATACACAGGATAAATAGACACACAAACAGAAGAATAGACACTACAAGATCAGAAGTAAAATAAATATAAAATTGAACCTACCGTGCACAGTCCACAGAACAAAAAAACTGAAGAAAACGAACAAAAAAAAAACAAGAACATCATTAAAGCAAAGGAAAAAACGAAGAAAGAAAAAAAAAAAAACACCGAAAAAAAAGAAACAAAGATGTAAGATGCGAAGAGAGAAAGAGAAAAAGAATGATGAAGTGTAATGTTACGGTAAGGGCACTCTTCCTACAGCATTTTCGTTACCCAATTCATCATGAATTCTCTCGGTTAACCACCCATTTCTTAAAATCGAAAACAAAACAATGTTGTTTTCTTTTTTTATTTTACCATTTTTCGTTTACACAACTTCCGAAGCTCTTAAAAGAAAAAAATTGGGACACAGACAGAGAAAAATAAGCAAGAAAAAGAGAATTATATTCCTCAGTTAGCTTCCATAGGTTTCTGCTTCAGGATAACTCCTAGTAAACATATCCAGAGTGTTACCATCTCCACCTGCATACAGAACATCACCCTGGGCATTCCAAGCGATTGCATTGTATCGAGGACTCATTCGGCCCCCATCTGCTCTGCAAGTTGGCATCGTATTGTTGGCAAAGTTTATAAGATGAATACCTGTCATTGTAGAAGCAGCACAAACCATATTGGAATTCACAGATAGACTTAGAACAGCACTATCTAATTCTCTTGTAGCCATTCCTTGACCCATCATACGGAGATCATGTACTACGACACGTCGATCAAGACCACTGGTAAATAGGCAATCACCACAGCTTCCAATAGATGTAACAGTACTATAGTGACGATGAGCAGAAGTGGTTGTGGCATTTTGTGGAATACGAAGATCATATACCATAACTGAACAATCCCTTGATCCTGTAACAACAGTATTATCTCTTTCTGGAATTACATGCATTGCAGATATAATGTCATTGTGATCATTATACTCTTGAATTACCTGTGTAGCGTCGTAAAGTATCATTGTATTGGATGTAGCAGTTGTTGCACCACAACAGTAGCGTAATGTTCCCGCATTTCTTAGGCTTCGAACAGTTGTAATAAAACGAGCCCCTCGAGGTTCAGCTCCACAGCTTTCTTGCCAATTTGATTCTTCATTGTAGGGAGAGTCTGCTGAATAGAGAACGATGGCTGGCGCCACAGAGGCACTTCTTCCAACTGTGCCCACAATGAGGACACGTCCACGATTCGCAAGATCCATAGATGAGGCATAGTGACGTGAGAGAACAAGATTTTCTGCGAGAACACCGTGCTGATCCCAAGTACCAATAGTTCCATCCACAGACGATGTGACTACCGCCTCACGTGTACTTGCACTGCCACCGTACGCCAAGGCCAAAATGGCGGAACTATGGTGAGTCCCAGAACGTTGAACAGCAAAGTTAATAAACTTCTGTGATTGACTCCATCCAAATGGTTCCATTATATACTCAACATCATATAAAAAAGTGTCATCTTGTTGAGCAAAGGCCACAGTAGAGCGTAATGTATCCAAAGTATGCTGATCTAAACGCTCCAATAGTAATTCATGAGCAACCTCTACCATTTTTCCTAAGCATGTTATTCCCGCACTTCTGGTAATATCAAGGCGAATCATTTGAATCAAAGCGACAATCACACTTCGAACATTCAACATTTCTGCTTTGGTAAGGGCAGCAATGACTTCAGCGTAAGGTAAAAGTGTAATTCTACTGCAATCAAGACGTCGTGGAGTGGAAAGGAAGGTCATGGCACGTTGAACAATATCTTTCTTAGCAATTGCTTGCTTAGCTTCTGGAAGCTGTGATAAGAGAGCAATAAACCCGTCAAGTGGATCTCCCCTCTCCACTCGTTGAGAGCTAAAAAGAGCCCCACAAAGCACATCTAGGGTATCCTCATACAATGCAGGTTGACACAGTCTCTCTGAAAATTCACGAATGATTGGTTCAAAATTTCGTTTCGTCAATGCATCATTAATCAAACGTGCAAGAGCCTCTTTGTCTGTGACGAAATGTGTCTCGACGCCTTCTGGAAATGAATTTAAAACCTGCTGGACATGAACAAAGTTTCGTATTTCCACCTCCTGTAACTCAACATCTAGTTTAATGCGCATTTTTCTTCTTAAATAGTTTTCTTTTTCCTTTTTTTTCTTCTTTTTTGTTTATTTATTATCTGGTACTATCTGCTACTGAACACCTATTCTTATTTTGGTTTCAGTTGATTTTGCTTTTTGTTTTCCTTAAATATCTTTTTTTCCCTTGTTTTTCGTCACCTTCGTTCTTGCGTCTTTCTGAGAATCTAATATATTCTCTTCGTTGTAGAGCCACTAATTACTAGAGAAAAAAAAGGAAATGATTCACACTCAAGTAGAAAGTTCTTTCTACGAATAAGCAAGGGAGTAAGAATTATAATGGTAATACAAACTATCTCTATTATTATTATTATTATTATTATTATTATTATTATTATTATTATTATTATTATTATTTCTATTGTGTTTAATTTGCCAGAGTGTCAAACCTTCGTTTTCATTTTTTATTTCTTTTCATCATCTTTTTTTGCTGTGGAGCAGTCCATTCGTTAGACGACCTGCCCGACTTGCGCGATAAGATTTCGTGAGCAAAGCCCCAACGCATACGTGGAAGACCATATGCCCCTACAAGGTCCCCCGTACACATAACTTTCCAAAACTCACGCGAAAGTGTAACAGAGCCAATAGTTACATTTTCCGGAACAGACTTTGCATCACGCCACATTTTGATCAAGTCTTGAATAACACCTAACGTTACAAGACCACGTAAATGGTCAAACAACACCAAACTTTCGGAATCTCGTGTTGAATACAAAAGAGTCACCCAGCGTGCGTCTTTCTCTGTAAATGATGGGTCTAGTGGGCGAAAAAGCGGAAACTTCAGGAATTCACTAATAGCGTTTGATAATTTGACAACGTCTGCAGAAAACGCCACGGGAAAGAGTGTCAGGTAGCGTTGCAAAACATTTTTCTCAGCCTCACAATCCCGGGTATAGCGATCACTAGTGTTGTAAAAGTAGCATTGTTCTTCATGTAAAGAACAATCATAAATTCGCATAGCTATCTTTGTACCAGTAGTAAAAGGACCTTGTACACACAAACGCAGCTCTGAAGAAGACTTTGGGGCCCAAATACCGAACAGACGGTTCCCATCCATGTATTCAACGCTATCAGGGGTATTATCATTCTCATCATAACTTCGTGAATTGGGATCTTTACATCGAGGATATGGAGGATGAAACTTAAGCAGTGCTGCATTAGCTTTGAGAGACCAACACCAACTTCTTTGCATTTCATTATCACGCATTATCATTGCCGTGTTCTCCTTATTAGATTGCCTCTTAGGTTCACCAGAACGAATATCACTAATAAAAAGAATATTATAATCCAAATGATATGAACGGGAGAGACGAAGACACAATTCATCCGTACAATATCCCTCCACTAACTCTACAATAGGCCCCTTTGAAAGTTGTGCAATCTCTCGCACTGCTGCGCAGAAAGGAGCAGGATCAATAAGAACAAACTTAACATCCTTAAAAAGATCAAACAGAAATGGAAGATGTGACCCATTTGCAGCACCAGCGTATACCACAAGCAACGGCTGCTTAGTTGTCCTCGGAGTTTCAAGATATGCTGAAAGAAACTCAATTTCTGAAAGAAGCAATTTGCGCTGACCATAATGAAGTCCTTTAACAACGATGTTGTCGGTTGTGGCTAAGTTTGACGGCTTGTAGGTACGTCGTGGAAAATCATCTGTTAATACCCTATCCAGAGGGAACTTCATAGGGATTCCTCAAGAAGCTCAAAAAGACCACACACAAAAAAAAAAGGAAAAGAAAAATAAAAGAAAAAGAAAATAAAAGTAAGAAAGGCAAAAAAAAAATATTTCAAAGCCTTATGTACACGATGTAACATATATATAGATATATATTTCTTCTTTAATGACCTTTGCAATCTTTTATACATATACCTTGTTGGTAGCACTCTTCTACATGAATAGCTACACGGTAAACACCTTCTTTGTAACTCAGGCCATATTTTTTCTGTTTGCATAAGAGATCTTTCAGAAATGATCATTCAAGATACATAAGTTCTTGCATTTCTTGTTTACCGGAAAATACAGTCTATCGTTGGTCGTCATAAACGAATACGTGAGCACGGCTTAATTTCTGCATTACAAACTCTACTGCATTAAGTTCCTTCCCAATTGCCTCATGGTGGGCCTTTTGTGACGGGGTTTGTAGTTTGCTAAAACCTCTAGACTGATATTCTGAGTTAAGAAAGTCCCAACGACTTTGCAACCCTTGTCGAAGCTGTTCGAGTTCCTTTGATGAAAGTTGAGACCACCTTTCTTGTTCCTCACGTTGTGCAGCTTGAAGCCTCTGGACTAACGCGTGGCGCTCTTCAATTTCTGTTTTGATATCTTCCAAATATGCAGGTACTTTACCAAAGTCGGCACGATCTACTGCACGATTCTGTGGAGGAGGAACGCATTTGGTAGGGATAGCAAGAACATTTTCAACTGCATTTGCTACCACATAATTTTTATCAGTTTTCAGTCCCATTATAGGTTTGTCATATCTATTGGGAATATCATCTTTTCGTTTAACAACATCCTTCGCACTTTTTAAAAACTTTGTATTGTTTACTGTCGGTGCCCCTCGACTTGCCGTATTTGGCCCTTCGTTCTTCTTTAGAAAGCTTTCAGGGTTCACAGTGGAAGCGGCTTCTCGGCCAAATATCCCAATCGGTTTCTTCGCTGGGTGAATTGAGGGTTCCGTTACTTCACCGCCCATGTTTGCCACAACGGCACTTGTGCCATGAATGCCAAACGTGGACGCTGTTGGTGGTGCAGCTCGCTTTCCGCTGAACTTAGACTTGTGGCGCGGTTGTGGGGGAGCAACCTCCACCTCCGGCTCAATAAGATTAAATACACTTTCACCAGACATCGTTTTACCTTGTTTGCGTTTCTTTTCCCCCTGCTTCTAGATGCTATAAATGACAAAAAAAGAAATACAAGAATAATAAAAATAACAATAACAACAACAATAATAATAATAATAATAATAATAATAATAATAATAATAATAATAATATCAGCATCAATATCAAAAAGAAAAAAAGTCAGATTGGCATATCCGTATAGGTCTCGGTATATCTCTCTGTTTTCTCTTACTGAAGTAAAGAGATAGTAAGTGTGACGCATCCCAGTTGTATGGAGCCCGTTCAACACCCTATTCCTTTTTTCTTTCGTTCCTTTCCCTTTACGGTTTGGGAAGCGGCGATATCTGTGAAGCACCCTCTGGTGGTGGTGGAGGTGGTGGAGGACGGGCGTACGTTGGAAAGCGGACACGCATAGTCTTGTTGGGCATGTACGCCTTCTTTACCATCCACAGATGTGACTTCATCAAGTAACCCATGAGGAAAGGAAATACAGCAAAGAAACTCAAGATAGATATCTCAAAGGAGTTGGCATCATGGGCAAGAGCTGAATGTAAACCAGGATTTTTCTTATCATAGAATACTGTGCACCGTTCGCCTACACGCAAGACGGGAATCGCTTGAAGATACTCAGACTCTGTGATAGTATCATTGTAAAAACGCTCCATCCAACTTCTATAAGGAGATCCGGTTGTTGCTCTCGTCGAGACGTATGTTTTTCCCTCCACTTCGTATTCATAGCGAACCGCATAACGGGGGACGCTAATATAACGATAATTTAGTTTCTTAAGCTCCAAAAGTTTTCCATGTGCCATTCCCCATTTTGAGTTTGCTTGATACGCAGTTAAGGCGTCATAGTAACAGCGAGTGTTAACATAAACAACGTAAGCCATAAAGAGAGCTGGTATACGAAACTCCAACGCAAGATCCCAAACCCACTGCGGCTGCGGTTTACCTGTCAAGAACCTGTAAATTCTTCCTGACATTTTTGAACCACTCTACTCAATTAAACCCTTTTTGTTTATTTTTTCTTTTAGAGCTTCGGTCATACATCCCAAGAAAACAGAAATAAAAAATAAAAATGAATATCATCAATAGTAATAAGTTATTTTAACGCAAAATTGCATCTTATTCTTCCCCTTGATTCGTTAATAAAATAAATAATATTATATATATATATATAATCTTCCACACCTTTTTTTTTGGTCCAAGTTAGACAGTAGAAAAAAGATGAGACCCTAGTGGAACTAATGGCATACAAAGCATACACCCTAGAGGATGTGAACCGTCACTATCATGTAAGGCCAATAGAGGGCAGTGTTCAGGTCCAGGACATGGAATTGTTTCCGGCTCCGTATTTTCCCATCTACTGTTACATCGATCACACAAATAACGGTTACCAAAAGAGAGATGAGTTGCTGGATTGCAACAGTAGCGACACTTATAGAGCACGAAATTATGTTTATGAAGTGAACAGGTAAAATCATCATTACAATCTGAACATATAAGATCAGTTGGTTTCTTGGGAGGTTCACCTGACATCGACCGAAAACACCACTTCTCACCACCATAAAATGGTTTTTTGCATCGGCAGCAGATGTAATACAATAAATCTTCAACCGTTTTGCTTGGCATCTCCCGAAGCCTATGCTTAGAGTCATGATGTATCGTCTGCCACAAAGTTCCCATGTAAACTGAAAGTGGAGCGGCAATGTGACGAATACGAAAGCCACAACCTCCTGGGCAAACGGCATAGGTAAACACAATATGTTCTCCCTTCTTTTCAAAAGAGTCTGCCCTAGAAGAGAATTCAGCAACACAATCTCTATGAAATCGGTGTCCACAATCCAGCGTTATACCTGCGTCATCCTCAAAATCGCAAAAACAAATAGAACAGCAAGCTTCAGGATGAGAAAGAGGAATAGAAAGTAATTGAACCCCCTCTTTAAAAAAACCACTTGCAACTAAAGAGTTATCTTGTGAGTAAAGACACAATTGACCTCCCTTCTGAGTAGTTAGTATAGAACCTTCCTCTACAGAAATGAAACGCCTCGTTATTGCTAAGGGAAACACATTTTCTCGAACTTCACCATTCTCGTTTACAAATCGAATCAAATGAGAATCAATAAGAGCAATAACAAAACGATTGTAACAACCGAGTAGAACAACTACATCTCCTTCTATTGAAACCCTTGTAATGCCTTGATTAAAGTGAAAAGCGTACAATTCCTGTACATCATTGACAAAAACAAATCCATGATCTGCTGCCACAATATCCAAAACAGTTTGATTAAATTCAAAGACCTCCACATCACCACTGAGAGGATCGAAAGCATTAAGACATTTTTCACCACAACAGTACACCTTTTGACGGTGAACTAACAGCTGTTGGACAGGACCAGGTAATGCATATTCTATACAGCCTAAAGAACTCGTATAACGTCGAAGAATATCAGGAGACTCCCTTTCCACAAAATAAAATTCTCTCTCTCCAAAACAGGTAACAATAGCGTCGCGTCCTATTGGCGATACAACTGAATAACACTTTAAACTTTCAGCTTCATGGGACACTTGGTAAAGACATTCCCCATCAAAGATATATGCTAGAACCATAACTACGTACTTCTCGCTGTTGTTTTTTTTAAACTATTTTGCTTCAGTATATTATCTTTACCGAATGAAATAAAAATAAAAAAAAACAAGCACTCCATTTTGCTCTAACGCTAGAAGGTACCATACCGCCTGGGTATGAAGACAACATCGCACGAAAGAAATAACCAAAGCAGAGAGAGTTGGGGGGAAAGGTACTGAAGGAAACTACAAAAAAAGAAAAAAAAAACATCAGCGCTATCAATACATCTTCATCTACTGACGTCCATTGTGCTTTTCCACACGTTCCCTCATCTCACGAAGTCGTTCTGCTGTCACCGTAAATATTTTGAGGTCCATTTCTCTCTTACTGCGCTCATCCAGAGATTCACGAGCCACTCCATCTTGAAACGTCTGCACACGACGAGAACTCGCGCGGGCGCGACGCCACTCCTCAACAAAAATTCTTTTAACTTGACTTTCATATTCAACATCATTTCCCCACCATGGAAGCATTGTGTCCGTTGTAACGTGTTCCATTACTTCAGGGCGTTTTTTCTGTTGCGATTTAGCACGCATTAATCCCTCTATGTATACGTAAAACAGCAAGAAAATGCACAACACGTAAACAAAAAGCACAGAAGACTCAAGACGAATTTGTTTCGCCTCGTCTGTATTCCGCATTACCTCAGTCGCTGTACGAGATGCTAATCCAGCAACGTCAGTACGATCCTGTACCTTGTTCTTTGCAGTAAGAACTTCAATATCATCAGCACTGACTTCCGCTGAAAGAAGAGTATTTTGACTACTCAATGTACCTTGTTCGAAGTTAGTATTTGATTCACCATTTTCATTTGAATTTTTTTCCTTCTCTCCCTCAGCTGTTTTATCAGCATGTAAATCACTCCTACTATGTTGATTTCCCTTTGAGCTCGGGATACTTTCAAGATAAAGTGGTTTTTCAGTACCATCAGTAAGACTCATCTTTTCTACTTGAGCTGTTCCATCCTCGAGAAGCTCAAGACGAATAGTGCGAAGACCATTCTCCTCCATAATCTCCTCAATATCCTCGAGAAGCAACATGGCCTCATCGTCATTAGCTGCTATTCTATCGGCCAAATGGTCTCCCAGACGTGCTCTGACTTCTTCAATTTGACGAATATGATCTTCCAATGTAGAAATCGGTATAAAACTTTTTATCTGTGCACGCGCTTCCAAGTAATTACGTGCTTCATGGTCATCTACTTGAAAATTCCCCAAGTTAACTACCTTATTCTCCACAGTCTCCACACCATAATCCTTCATGACGTCCTGGTAGGCAAGACTCACACGCAAAAATGCTTCAGCATCGCCACCAGCATCAGGATGTGTCCTTCGGCAGGCAAGAAGATATTTCAACTTTGTCAATGCAAGCGGCAATCCCGGTTTGCACTCCAACAAACGATAACGTAAGGGATATTTCTCATATTCCTTTCTTTTCGTCTCCTCCTCCAAGAGCTGTTTTTCATCCGCTTCTATTTTTCTGTAGTCTTTTGAGACTGTGACTGTGCCAGAGACACGTTGAATGGACGTAGAACACAGAAAGACTGTTCCAATACGAAGCATCGAATTACAGGCAGGTATTATCCAGTGCTATAGTCCAAAATCGCAAAAATAAAAATAAAAAGAAAAAGAAACCGATTTGTGAGATAGAGAAAAAAGTTAAGATTAAAAAAAAAAAATAACCTTTCCGAAAAGAAAAAAAAACAACTGCAGAGCAGAAAAAAAAATTTTGAAAAGTGGAAAACTCTAACTCATCTTTTTCGCAGTCATACAACATTGAAAAAAAAAGATGGTACCTATAACGCATTCTGGTAGAAAACATTTCTAAATAAAGCAAACTGGGAGCATAATAATACAGTCATCTTTCAATTTCATTCTGTCTTCTTTTTTTCTTGTAGATCTACTGATTCTGATTAACAACAGAGTAATACTGCTGATCCTGATTATGTCCGTAATACTGCCAACTGTTGTTAGGATCATAATACACACTTTGACTCTGCCGAGACGACGTCCTAGGACCCTGGCTGTTGTATCCTGTAAGAGCCACTCCATCTTGATTATCATACTGGTTTATAGGGTAAAGACCTGAAAAAGCTGCTTGAGGCATCTGCGCCCCTACACGACCCTGATAGCGGACGCCACCACGAATATCCCATTCCATAGAACGGGCACTTTTTTTACCAGAGATCCTTCCTAAGGCATACAATCGATTACCACCAATTAATAATAAAGGAAGCAGTACAATCAAAAAAATCAAATACCAAAAATGTTTAAGACAAGAAGCCACATCACCTTCGTAAGTAATTCTTGGTGAGCCCTGCAGAGTGTACACCTCTACTCCAGCAATTGTGACGGAAACAATTCGTTCCGTAAGAAGAAGGGAGGCATATTGAAGATGATCAAGAAGTTCCAAGAGAATTTGACTTCTGTCAGAAGTTGTCACTGTTACTTCTGCAGTATATGATGAAACACCCAAATCGAATCTATCTAAAGTTATAAGGGAGCAATCTTGTAGAGAAAAAATGCGACAGAGTTGCTCAACCAAATTGTTTAAGGGGGTTTCCAACATCACAATTGAAAGTGTGAGGTTATTGAAACCAAAATCAGAAGATGCCTTACTAATACTCTGGTTATCATATTTGCAATCATCTGTGAATTCAACTTTACTTGGCTGTTTTCCAAACTCATTTAAACATAATTGATTTAAGCTGCTAACTAACTTTAAGTCAGGTTTATCTACCCATTCATCAAACATCATATTAAGAGCTTCAACAGAGGTCGTAACTTCATCTGGACTTCCCCAAAAGGAGAAGCTGGCAATAATGATTACATGTGGGGGGATAGCAACCGAGGTGGTCTTTACTTCATGTGGACTAACGGCATTGTCAACGTATTCCCTGACCAAATCATTGAAACCAGAACTCAAATTCACATATCCAACATCTCGAAGAGTAACTTTTCTCGTGAAGAATAACGTAATAAAATCAACACACTCTGCCCGAGTAATAAATAGCAAAAAAAATAAGAACCAAAGTTCTATCGTTGTCATTATATACTTCTAGAGGCTTCTAGAAAAAAAATTTTTAAGAAAAAAAAAAAAGAAAAACGTCAGTCAAAAAAGATGATGATGATGATGCACAACGGCAAAACAAGAGAAACGTAAGAAGTACGAAAAGCACACTCACATACACAGAAAAAAAAAGACACTCGTTCAAGCGTAGCAATCAATATATATATACCTGCACATTCCAATTCAGTGAATTTACTACTCTTACTTAGGATGTACTTCCTTCCATATGTCAAAGTTTACGGGTCAACTCTTCCATGAGTTCCTTGATGGTCACCATATCGCCTGTAAGAAAAGGAAGAAGAACACATCTTCTTAATACTCCTTCAAGACGACGAACGACTTCAATATTGAGTTCAATATCGTTTGGCTTTATATTCGCGCATTTTATCGCTTGTCCTATTCCGATAAAGATTTTTTTTTTCAGTCTCTCCAAGAGATCAGATGAAGGAAATACAAAAAAACCGGAAAGACTCATACGTTCCAAGTACTCTAGGGCATTCAGACATTCAACAGGGCTCATATTTTTTGCATTGACATAAAGCTGAACAAAAAGAGATTCACAAAAATCGTCCATATTGTCTTCATTGACTTCGACAGCAGAGAAACGAATTGCTAAATTTGAAAGAAGAAACAAACAATCTTCCTTTACAAGTTCACCAATACGGTAATCCTTCTGCAAAATCTGACATAGTTTTTGAAAGAGAGATAAATTCAAACTTACACATCCCAAAACCTGTATTATAACAGACGTTGGTACTTCAATAAATTCATTCAAATCAGATGCAGCAAGACGTTTCATTATGTCTGAGCAAATGATGAAAGGCCTATCGTACACCGAAGTGTCTAACAAAGGGAATATCAAGAGACACTTAGTTAGTGAAAGTTGTGGCAGCATTTCGTGAATACGCCTCAGACAGGCTTTAAATAAGCGTGTACTTTCTAATTTGTATTTAATAGCTAAAAAATTGCAATTACTAAGAATGTCAAGAACCCACCAAATAGCCTTAAATTGGATCATGTCACTGCACATTACATGGTACCGAAGACGGGTGAGAAGGGCAGAAATATTCTCCTTTTCTCGCCAGGGGGCATCGGTTTGAAATGAAGTGGTAATAACCATTTCCAAAAACATCAATGAGGATATTGCATCTAAATTATGCACTAAACTACTCAATATGACGACAGGTTTCATTTCTATGATATTTTTTCTTTGCTGATGTCTTACAAACTGCTTGTACAATGTGAATACCTCATTCCCAGAACCTGTCTTGGGTAAAGAGAGTTTTTCTATCTCAGGTAACGTCGATACAGAATCTACAACCCCTGTCAAGTTTAGAAATGACGACAACCTACCTAAGAGAGCCTGCTCATTCTTTGTCATACTGGGAGACATTGCATTCAAAGCACCTGAAGCTGCTTTATCAAGTTTTTCCACTAACGTGCCTGATCTCACCAAAAGAGCCAAAACACTAAGAGATTGTGAAGGGCTAGAGCACTCCCAATACTGATTATTGATAAGACGTCGATGATGGTAGGCTACAAGGTTCCTATCAGCAGTCACTTGATACGCAGGTCCACAACGCACAAGTAAAGAAGAAACCAACATTTCTATCTGTCTTCAAGAGTGAAATATAAACAAAAAGAGAAAAAAAACACAAAGAAGAATTATTACGATAATATACCAAAAAATCTCATTTTTTATTTATCTCCAATACCAACAATATATATATATATATATATATTCGTAAAGTACTTTCTATCAAAAAAAAAAAAAAGAAAATTAATTCTAAAGGAAAAAGAAAAAACATGGACAGGTTTTCAGGTAGACTACTTCTTTGGATGACTCTTCGGCACAGGAATGCGCTCCTGAGGCTGGGTCATAAACAGCTGTACGTGGCATGGACTGCACATGTACGGTGTAATACGACCATGAGCACGGAACGTGCGGCGACGCATGCGGGCGGCCTGATCCACCTGCACGTGCTTAATCACCATCTTGTTGGGGTCGAGACCCTTCTCAATAGCGTTCGCCTCTGCGTTCTTCAGCAGCGAGAGCATCGCCACAACCGACTTGCGTGGCCAGCGGCCCTTTGTCTGTCCCCACTCCTTCGCCTGCGCGGTGCGTCCGGTCTTACCATTGTAGCGCTTGAAGGGAATGCAGCGGGTCTTTGCAAGAACCTGACGGTAGAGCTGTTGTGCTTTGCGAAGAGGCATGCCATTAATCACATTAGCAGTCTCAAATGTGTTCTTGTAGTGGCAACGAAGATCACTGACCTTCGCCTTTGCGCTCTTTGACGACACCTGGGGCTTGCGGGAATAGTGAACCATGGCTAAAAACCCTGCCGTTTGTGTTGTTTAAAAGAAAAAAAAAAGGGGGAGAAATACAAAATATACCGAATCCACCTTCCACTTTGCTCGAACCCTTAGACAATAAGAAAAAAAAAATATCATGTTGCAATTTCTAAAATAAAAGAATAACAATCTTTTTTTTTCTGTCTTCAAAACAAAAAAGGTACGACTTGTTTCACCTATGATGCCTCGAATCATCTTGACGACGGGAAAAAAAAGCAGCGGCTTTCTCCGCACGTTTCTTAATATTTTTTTCCCGTTCTGCACACAACGAAGAGGCCATCGTAGATAGCGAGACAACTGACGTTCCATTCTCCTTGCGTACAATGAAAAAATTACTCTGTGATACCGCGAAATGCGCCAAACCACCATATGGAACCAAGGCTTCTTGAATATCCTCAGGTATAGAAGATGCCCATTTGTTTACAGGGAGCCAAGATTTACCACTTGGATAAAGCTCAAGAAGCCTTGCCACCAATTGAGGTTCGCTTAGCGTATTTCGGGGACCACCTTGGGAAAAGGGTTGTGAGTGACCGCCTCTTGTAGTACGGCCCTCACGAGGTCTGCCAAACCGTTGATGATGCTGCTGTTGTTGTTCACGAGGAGGGTACCGTCCATTACCTCCGCTAGATTGTAACCTTGCCAAACCAATAACGGTAGTGAAGCTATGAAATCGAAGGGATCGCATGATAGGTTCCTTTCCTCTTCTAGGGAATAAGTAATGGAAGAATAGTGATAAGATAAGGCAAATAAATTTTTAAAAAATTCAAAGAAAAAAAGAGAGAAGAATAAAATCACCATACATTTACAGATCTAAATAATAAAGTAGAATAATACAAAAAGAATACTTTTCCTACTTTGGTTAAACCTGGTAAACAAATAAACAAAAACAAAATATATATATGTATTCTACGAATTTCCAATTAATTCCAGCATGGGAGTTCCATGACAGAAGACGTAAAGGCAAAACATTAAATATCAAATTCTCTATTCTGCCAGAACAGTCACCCAGCAGGAGTTACAAAGTGGCAAATTCTGGAGCCCTTTCCTCTCCAGATCCCTCCGCGTGAAAAAGATTGGGGGTGGGTGGGACGGAAAAAGAAAAAAGAAACATATCTTAAATCCTTTTCTAGTTGTTCAGCCAGACGCTTTTTCACATATTAACAAACCCAAGTAAAGAAGAAGATTACACAAGCCCACAAAGCCTACCCTGTCATAGACCAAAAATCGGATACATATTCTTTTCACAAGCTCCTAAAAAAAAATAGTCTACCAGTTCATTCCCTTAGAAACCCTTTAACATCAAAGAAGTGACACAATACGAGTTCCATGAATCTCCGTAACGCCCAGACGGTTGACAATCGCCTCAGCATTTAAGCTCGTAACACCACCACCTGGCATAATAGAAATTCTTTTTCCTGCATATGCAACCAACTCTGCCAATCTATCCAAATTATCTTCAATCTTAGAGCCCGAGGGACCGCCATGAGTCAGAATACGATTAAACTTATACTTACACAAGTCGTCAATAACCTGAAACTGCTTGTCAATAGGAACCTCATCGAATGCCATGTGAAATGTCAGCGACATCCCTTCTGCTGGAGACAATAACAAAGATATTCTCTCATCCACGTTTCCTAAAGCATCCAAAGCTCCCAAAACAACACCATCGGTCCCTAAACTTTTAGCGAGTCCTACACTTTCTTTCATTTTCTCAAACTCTGCGTCGTTGTAACAGAAGTTACCCTCTCTGCAACGTATAATTACCATTACTGGAATTCCTCTAGAATGACAATACTCAACAGTTTTTCCTATAGTCTCAGCAGATGGTGTAACGCCGCCAACCTCCAAGCGGGAACAGAGTTCTATCCGCTGCGCCCCAGCAACTATAACCTCCGGTACCCGATTGTAACCCTCAGCACAAAACTCCTTTAGTACCATCAATCCACCTATCTTATTTGATATATATATTCTTTTTTCTTAAATAGGAAGGGATAGAGAGAGAAAGAGATAAGTAAATCAATAACATAAATTAATAAATAATGAAATAAAGATAACACGGTGAAGGTGAGTTAAAAAAAAAAAGAAGGAAATAGTACAAGAAAAAGTAAAGAAAACCATTCCTTCAATCTCTACTATCATCAGAAGTAATACTATTTATGGATCATATTTTTAAAATACTGAAAAAACAAAATGAAGTAAAACTTTTACATATCCTTTGAATACCAGCCCTTTTGTCCTTCAGTATAAAGCTGTTTAAAAGCATCTTCATTCTTTTTTTCAGGGGTTGTTTGATTTGCTGATGAATTAGTTCCTCCCCACTCAAAATTGGGTGTCACAGCTACTTGGGGTAGCGGATGGGGTTGCACAACTGGAATAGTTTCATAGGAAAGTGGAGCTCCTGTTGACCACCCATCATCAATTGTTCCGTATGCTGTAGCTTGGTTATTCGCAAGACCTGACGTCGTTTGGTTGTTATCGTAATTCGTATTCATGAATAAATCTTGTGGGTCACTAGGTAAAGCAGTTGTTGGCGCAGAAGGAACAGTCTTACTCGGAACTGGAGGAGGAGGACTTACAAAAAGATCATCCATTGAGAATGTAGGACATTTTTTTTCAACAGCTGTAAGAGGTAATGAAGTCTGCTCTACAGTAGCAGCAACTTCAGGAAATTGAGAGGGCAATGGGGAAGGAGGGCGTTTAACCTCTTCTTTTAATCGAACCTCTTCTTCACCTCTTGTTATTCCCAAACTTTCCAAGGTTTCAGTTACATCTTCGCGGGGAATATTACTCATTCGTACATCATCTTCCAGGTGTTCCAGCAAAGAAACTGGAAGAGGTTTTAACCGTGGCGGGGGTTGAGCAAAGACCTTGGAAGAATCAAGTATTGAATTGAAAAAGGATCTTAAGTTCTCAGCAATCACATTATATTCTTTGTAAAGTCTCAGCCAAACTTTTTTTTTCTCAAGTGGAAAGTCACTGAAGCCATCAAGAATAAATATTATTCTGTCTGACAAAAGCTGATACAATACCTTGCCGTCATTCACGAGCCTCTGGTATGCTTCCAGTGTACAAAAATTATCCACTATAGCTTCTCTGTACTCAATCTCAACAAGAGAAGCCAGTTGTCCCAATAATATTTGAAAAGGGGGTGCAAGAGAATTAACATCTAGAGAGCGCAGATATGAGCTAAATTCTACACTTTCTATACGGTTCATATTACCGATTGATTGCTGCGAAGATGCACGTTCTTCAAGATAACGAAAATATTGACGGATAAATGCGCTTTGTATAGATCCTTCAACACTTTCAGATAGGTCTTTTGCATTTCGTGCGCAAAATATACTACGGTTTCGCTGTATAGAATCAATCACCTCACTGGAACCATCCGTCATTAGACGATGCAGTGTAACTAGCGATTTTAGCACTACAATCCAATTATGTGTATGCAGCCGTTTTTCCAGCTCTGATACTATATGGTCACAAATACTCTTCCCGTTACGGGAATCATTTTTATAGTGTCCATATGTTGCAGCTAATAGTTTTTGCATATGCTTTTCTTTGGGGGCTTTCAGCATGTGGCTTGTCGTTTTCATTATAGCCCGATTCAGCTCGTCACCTGTAACTCGACTTAATCCAATAATTGCTTTTTCCTTGAGGTAACCTCCGCCCCTCTTTAGCTCATTGGTGTCCCTTTCATTCATTGCATAGAACGAATCAGAGGAAGGTCTTTAAAAAATCAAAAAAAAAAAAAAAACGGGGTACACAAAATTTAACCTACGTTGCTCCAATAGAAAGAAGAAAAGGGAAAATAAGGCAAATCATTTCCTTTTCCTACACCATTCTCCTCATTGGGAGATGCATTAAGGCCAAGTTTTGCAATCTGTCAAAGATGAGCTCATTATTATAAATCACTTCAGGAAATTGATGAAGAGCAAAGTGCGGAAAGCCACTTTAGCCCTCTCTAAGCGTAGTGTGATGAGGAAGGCTATGGGTGGCCTCTCGAACATCTACGTTTTTCGCAGAACCTAATAATAATAATAATAATAATAATAATAATAATAATAATAATCATAATCATCATAATCATCATCATGATGACAGTAAATACCATATATATATATATATATTAACTAAGAACACACAATGATAGATCATCCGTTCTGCGAGAACTCTCAAAAAAAAAAATGTGCCCACAATAATGCAATTGCGAAGAAAAAGAAGCCGTGTGCACCAATAAATCGGCAATTTAAAGTGACATAAAACACTACTATCGTCGTTGATTCTCTTAGATGGTATGCCGCATTTCAGAAGTCAAAAGAAAATTAGCGATAAAATATGATTCCGGTAGTCTACCTCATGTGAATACAGAAATGATCAATGCAGCAGTCACGCGGGACATCAATCAGTGAGAGCAAAAATAGCAAAAAAAAAAAACATCATTACCCCTAGTCGTGGGAAAAGTTTTCCCTGAAAGAAACATCCCACACGAAGAGGATCATACGATGTTATTGTTGAATTTGTTCACGTAATACTTCAGGTTTTGACGTTCCATTATTTTTACATGTATATGAAGTTGAGAGAGAGAGAGAGGGAGAGAGAAAGATATAAAAAAGAGAGAGAAGCTATTTTATATTTGTCTTTCTTTTAGCGTTGCTCTCACAAACACTCAAGACCCAAGTACGTTAACTTAAACGCCATAAATCCACTTCGATTTTGTATTATTTCTTTTTTGCTCTCATTCTTCCTACGACTGAAACAAGCGAAAAAAAAAGCGAAGGTGGAGAAATAAATAGAAGTTCAAGGAGGAAAAAAAAAAACGCATAGAGAGTGTTTCAGAGAGAAAAAGAAAGAAAGACAGAAAAACACACAAGTGTATGTGCAGATTAAAGATATACAGACACAAGTAATCACAAAGGTTTAGACAAAAAGAGAGTCTCTGAATCGGTAGGAGCACGCTGAATCATCTTTTTAAACTTATGAAACGTTCGTGAAGACGTGGGGAATGACCTCTGTTCACGTGATTCAGCAAAGTGAAGCTCAGCCTGAAGCAACTCAATGGTCCTCTTCGCACTGAGTAATTCTACTTTCAGCGAGTTAAGTAGATCCTCCGACCTCTGCAGCTGCTTCCGAATGGTAGCATTTTCCTCTATTAGGTTATTTCGCCGTCGTTTACTCTCAATAAGGACTTTTTTCATATTATCCACTTTTGTAGTTTCTACCTCAAGGGCATTCCTCAACTTTAAATTGGTTTCGGTAACATCCCTTTGTTCCTTTTCGTGCTCTAGCTGGACCGCCGTCAGAGTTCTTGCAGAAACCCCCTCAGAGGACCGAATAGTATCCCGCAATTTACATTCTAATTCCAATATTTTGGCTGCACTAGCAATGGAGGCATTTAGTGCATCTTCTTTAGCCTTTAAAAGTTCACTATTAAGTATTTCTTTCTGACCTTCTAAAACAGAAACTACAGACTTTAATTTTGCTATCTCATTATCTTTTCTACGTAATTCCTCTTCACGAGAACGTAACTGAAGCTGAAAATCTTGCTTTAAAGAGTCAACGATAACAAATTGATCACATTCGACTAAACCTTTTTTTGAGCTTTCTGATTCCCCTGGTTGCTGTAGAGTAAGAGTTTTTTCATGTAACTCACCAGAGACCCGTACAACCTCTTCCATTGTTTCTAAAAGCTGTTTCGATAAAAATCTAACCTTCTCAAGAGAATGCCTTGAAGAGTCCCAGGTGTTCCTAATTGCATGCACAGAAAAAGCCAAGGACCCCTCACATGAGTCAGAAACCTCAGGATACATAACTATTTCGTTCTTCCTTTGGTCTCGCTCAAACTTTTTCATTAGTGCTAATCTTTGTCTCTCCAAACTTGGAGGTCTATAAGGAACCCCAGGATTTGTCACAAGTGCAAGTGAATCAATACTGTTGTTCAAGGAAACATCTAATTGATCCTCAACTTCCCTCAACGAAACATCAACATCGGTCAACCATTGTCGATACAAAGGAAATAAAGAAAGAACTTCTCGCATACGTCTAACTTGTGATCCGTCACCAATTCCACTCTCAGACAACTGCTGAGTTTTCTCACGAAGTGACGATAGTTCATGCTGATACCGATCCACCTGCTCCTGTAGATTTAAGACCTCAGCTGATGCTGCAGTGTACTTTCCTTGTATAGCTTCCAACTCGGAAACCAAAGTATTCTCTGATTTTATCACTCGATTAAGCTTTTCAATATCACGTTCGTACTCTCTATTCTGATATTCTAATCTGTGAATTATCTCGTCTTTCCGTTGAAGTTCTTCAACTAATTTAGTCAGTCTTCCATCTACTTGTCCTTTTACACTATGAAGAAGATCCGAAAGACGCTTACGCTCCGCAAGTGACTCCGCAAGTTCCTCCTCAATAGATGTCAAGTTCGATTTAAGTCGGAGGTTCTCTGATTCCAGTGAACGTTTTTGATCTAGAAATACACGTCTTGATTCTTCAAACTCCTCCCCCAATCGCGCAACCTCTAATATTCGCTCCTCTGCGAGAGAGCGAAGACGCTCATTCTCATCTTTTACGATTGCCAAAATTTCTTTCGTCACAGACAAATCCTGACGAACATGGGCTATTTCACGATGAGGAGTAAATTCAATTTTTCCACCAACAACAGTGGAAGACATTCTACATTACAAATCTTGCTTCAAAAAAAAAAAAAGAAAAAAAAACAGCAAAAAAATAAAAGATAATAAAAAACAAAATCAAGAAAAAGAGAAGGAAAGGAAAAGAGAGAAAAACAAAAAGAAAGGGAGAAAAAGAGAGGCGGAGTAATAGTAATAGTAAGAGAAAAGAGAGGTAAGGAAGCAAGAGGTGTAGAATATTCAAAAATCCTATTGCTCTTGGTTTCTTTTCCTTATTTCTTCCGTCGCTTAACTTACAGAAGAAACCATATAATAACAATCCGACTTCGACGAATGTCTAAATATGTATCTTCTGAACCCCAGTGGAAGGGAGATACAAAGTTCTATCAGTACCATAGCCTTCAATTGAGTACACGGAAATATCCCCACCAATTGCCTGTGCGGCACAATACGCATACGGCATTCTTATAGGACTATGAATCCAAGTACTAGCTGTTTTTGGTTCTTTTTCCTTTGTCTTATAAAAAGACCAGTACCTTAAAACATGTTCTGCTTTCCCAAGTGGCATACCACCCGCCGTATCAGAGACACGGACACAAAACCGTTCATTACCTTCTTGTTGAGCGAGAGTAATTACAACAGGCGTACATGCCACCCCAAAAGTTTCTTGCCGAAGAAGGTTTGCCTGAATTGCATCATCAATCATAGCCGACAATATATCATACAAAATATAAGGGATACCAACAAATGTAAGAGTTTCATCACCTGCAATACGAAGCTCAATATCTGATTCATCATATAAATCCCTTTCTGAACGAATCGCACATTTAAGTAATTTGGTCAATGAACACTCTCGACATATTTGGCCTGCAAAGTTATCAGGATCATGATCAAAAAACAAAGGTACAGTAAGCTTTTCAGAATCCTTTGGTTCCACGTTTAAAATACGTGTTGATAAATACATATAATTACCCACAAGAAACCGCAATCGAACACGACCCATACAAAAATCATAGAAAAATAGTTGTAATTCCTCAAAAGTATCGGCAAGTGATTTATCAGAGAAACTTCGCTCAGTCCACCTTTCACGGTCACCAAGCTCATACATTGCGTCAGTCAAAAGTGCACTCACATTATAGTGCCTTAAAAATACACGACGTATCAGAGAATCGAAATTTAATGCACTTTCTCTGTCAACAGGAGGTTTTGTACTTTTAACATCATGAAAACTCCACTCATACCAGCGACGTAATTCTTGGATAGAGGGCATTTGAGATAACCCAACAGGAGCATGTGTAAGGGCACGAGCTCTCTGAGCTACACGGACAAGATATTCTCGGTGTACTAGCTTTGCATGAGCACAAAGATCTTCAAAAGTCCGTATATAAACCATATTCCCCAACGGTAAACTTTGCACTATCTGAAGCGCATAAAACTGATTCAGTTCTACAAACTCCCCCGCCGTCAGTGGATTCTCCAATACAACATCAATTTGTGGTTCAGCCCTCCGACGTTCCTTCGCTAGAACTTCAGCAGCTGCAGCAACATCTGGTGATGATGTTTCCACAGCTTGTCGAAACGCCTTGAGCTCGATAATTTCCTTCTCAAAAGAGTCCAGACGATGAATAAGGTCTCGAAGACTTGGAGTCAAGAAGCGTAAACTACTACGAATCATTATAATGAACGCAGATACGTCGATGAAAACGATATCAGCCTAGGAAAACAAGAGACGAGCCAAAAAAAAAAAAGTGGAGAAAACACAGACACTTAGTACATACGGAAAACCAACAGCAACAAAGACAACAAATGAAAGAAATCTCCAATCATTTAAACCCAAGAAAAAAAAATAGAAACAAGTTTGAAGTAAGAGCCACCCAAGAGATGTAACAAGGATAGAATTTAATATTTGGAAAAAAAAAACAAATAACAGAGTGTGGTTGAAAGCAAAGAAAAAAAGAAAACCTCCATTTGTATATATGATAAGAGGTACCAAAAAAAAAAAAAAAAAGAAATGCGTGAAAACTATCAGGTAAAGAACGCAGAAAAAAAACCTGATTAAGAAAGTCCTCACTTTATTCACTCCCTTTGCCATACCCATTCTCAGTTGGGAACACCCAAAGGGATTCTCCAGCAACAGTTACCACAGAAAGGGTGGGAAATCAACCGTTTCTTAAATGAATATGCGTTTGGATTGGGCCCAACCAACGCAACCGTTCCGCGGGGAAACGGCAATATAGGAAGATACCGTTTCGTTCGGTATATTACGGGGATTCTGGCAAAAATAATATTTCTTTAGGATATCGCTAAAAACCAAGAAGGCAATTTATAAAAACCCAACGCCCCAATTCCCCAAGACGTTTTCGGGCCCACGAGGTCCCCGCCGCACCGGCCCCAAGACCCCCAAAAAACAACGGTTACGGCGGAACGGGGGTAAAATACAAAAAAAAAACCCAACTACCGAACCGCACCATCCCGCCCGGGCCGCGGAATGCTAAATAGATTCGGGCGGAGGGGCCCTTGCCACGACCCCCAAAAAACAGCAAAAAACATGGGAAAACAGCGTGGTCCACAATAAAAAAAAAAATACATGACGGAAAAGAGGCGCGACGACGGGCTCTGGAAAGGAAAGTGCTGGTGCAGATTTTGCGTAAACCGTTCGCCTCACAGGCAACGGGTATAAAATAAAAATGAAACAACGCTTAAAAATAACAAAAATGAAACAGTAAAAATCCAATAATAACAAAACACATATTACAAAAGCTTGAGGGCACCCTAAAACAAAGGGATTTTTCTCTCGAACACCGCTCTCCATAGACAGTAACCTTGGTGCTCTACGGTGAGAAGCTGATAGCCGTACCGTTGGGTTAAACCCCACAAATACACGAAGAATAAAAAAAAAAAGCAAACCTTACCATGGCAGAATCTATGTGATGGGGCAACAGTCTGGTGTGATTTACTTCTCAAGAGGCAGAGAAGGAGTATGGGTGAACCAATAAAGCATACCATCATGTTCTACAGCAAAACCAAACCAGTCTTGCAGTGCACATCTGATCTTTTCACCCTTGGAATGTGTTCCTCCATTTCTGTGTCTGAAGGATTGTCTCGGGAGCGGCAACGTTACTTTGAGAGAGTTTCTTCGGCACAAAAGGATGATATGATGAATGACTGCCCCATCATTAAGCCATTTAAGGAGACCACGTGCGAGAGTGGTAATGTGAAACTGATGCCTGGAAGCATTGTGGGCAAAATGTCACGGTGTCTGAATGTGAAAGAACCGAAA